>NC_092091.1:100017347-100317347 GCF_045679555.1 Salvelinus alpinus
CCATAAGGACACTAAACATCTACCACCCCACTACCACTATCAGATTAGAGCCATAATGGAGACTAGGTATCTACCACCCCACTACCTATATCAGATTAGAGCCAAAATGGAGACTAGGTATCTACCACCCCACTACCACTATCAGATTATAGCCATAATGGAGACTAGGTATCTACCACCCCACTACCTCTATCAGATTAGAGCCATATTGGAGACTAGGTATCTACCACCCCACTACCACTATGTGATTAGAGCCATAATGGAGACTAGGTATCTACCACCCCACTACCACTATCAGATTAGAGCCATAATGGAGACTAGGTTTCTACCACCCCACTACCACTATCAGATTAGAGCCATATTGGAGACTAGGTATCTACCACCCCACTACCACTATGTGATTAGAGCCATAATGGAGACTAGGTATCTACCACCCCACTACCACTATCAGATTAGAGCCATAATGGAGACTAGGTTTCTACCACCCCACTACCACTATCAGATTAGAGCCATAATGGAGACTAGGTATCTACCACCCCACTACCTCTATCAGATTAGAGCCATAATGGAGACTAGGTATCTACCACCTCACTACCACTATCAGATTAGAGCCATAATGGAGACTAGGTTTCTACCACCCCACTACCACTATCAGATTAGAGCCATAAAGGCACTAGGCATCTACCACCCCACTACCACTTTCAGATTAGAGCCATAAAGGCACTAGGCATCTACCACCCCACTACCACTATCAGATTAGAGCAATAATGGAGACTAGGTATCTACCACCCCACTACCACTATCAGATTAGAGCCATAAGGGCACTAGGCATCTATCACCCGACTACCACTATCAGATTAGAGCCATAAAGGCACTAGGCATCTACCACCCCACTACCACTATCAGATTAGAGCCATAATGGAGACTAGACATCTACCACCCCACTACCTATATCAGATTAGAGCCAAAATGGAGACTAGGTATCTACCACCCCACTACCTCTATCAGATTATAGCCATAATGGAGACTAGGTATCTACCACCCCTCTACCTCTATCAGATTAGAGCCATATTGGAGACTAGGTATCTACCACCCCACTACCACTATGTGATTAGAGCCATAATGGAGACTAGGTATCTACCACCCCACTACCACTATCAGATTAGAGCCATAATGGAGACTAGGTTTCTACCACCCCACTACCACTATCAGATTGGAGCCATAAAGGCACTAGGCATCTATCACCCCACTACCACTATCAGATTAGAGCCATAAAGGCACTAGGCATCTACCACCCCAATACCACTATCAGATTAGAGCCATAATGGAGACTAGGTATCCACCACCCCACTACCTCTATCAGATTAGAGCCATAATAGAGACTAGGTATCTACCACCCCACTACCTCTATAAGATTAGAGCCATAAGGGCACTTGGCATCTACCACCCCTCTACCACTATCAGATTAGAGCCATAAAGGCACTAGGCACCTACCACCCCACTACCACTATCAGATTAGAGCCATAATGGAGACTAGACATCTACCACTATCAGATTAGAGCCATAAAGGCACTAGGCATCTACCACCCCACTACCACTATCAGATTAGAGCCATATTGGAGACTAGGTATCTACCACCCCACTACCACTATCAGATTAGAGCCATAATGGAGACTAGGTATCTATCACCCCACTACCATTATCAGATTAGAGCCATAAGGGCACTAGGCATCTACCACCCCACTACCACTATCAGATTAGAGCCATATTGGAGACTAGGTATCTACCACCCCACTACCACTATGTGATTAGAGCCATAAAGGCACTAGGCATCTACCACCCCACTACCACTATCAGATTAGAGCCATAATGGAGACTAGACATCTACCACCCCACTACCACTATCAGATTAGAGCCATAATGGAGACTAGGTATCTACCACCCCACTACCTATATCAGATTAGAGCCATAATGGAGACTAGGTATCTACCACCCCACTACCACTATCAGATTATAGCCATAATGGAGACTAGGTATCTACCACCCCTCTACCTCTATCAGATTAGAGCCATATTGGAGACTAAGTATCTACCACCCCACTACCACTATGTGATTAGAGCCATAATGGAGACTAGGTATCTACCACCCCACTACCACTATCAGATTAGAGCCATAATGGAGACTAGGTATCTACGACCCCACTACCACTATCAGATTAGAGCCATAATGGAGACTAGGTATCTACCACCCCACTACCACTATCAGATTAGAGCCATAAAGGCACTAAGCATCTACCACCCCACTACCACTATCAGATTAGAGCCATAATGGAGACTAGACATCTACCACTATCAGATTAGAGCCATAAGGACACTAGACATCTACCACCCCACTACCACTATCAGATTAGAGCCATAATGGAGACTAGGTATCTACCACCCCACTACCTATATCAGATTAGAGCCATAATGGAGACTAGGTATCTACCACCCCACTACCACTATCAGATTAGAGCCATAATGGAGACTAGGTTTCTACCACCCCACTACCACTATCAGATTAGAGCCATAAAGGCACTAGGCATCTACCACCCCACTACCACTATCAGATTAGAGCCATAATGGAGACTAGGTATCTACCACCCCTCTACCACTACCAGATTAGAGCCATAATGGAGACTAGGTATCTACCACCCCACTAGCACTATCAGATTAGAGCCATAATGGAGACTAGGTATCTACCACCCCACTACCACTATCAGATTAGAGCCATAATGGAGACTAGGTATCTACCACCCCACTAGCACTATCAGATTAGAGCCATAATGGAGACTAGGTATCTACCACCCCACTACCTCTATCAGATTAGAGCCATAATGGAGACTAGGTATCTACCACCCCACTACCTCTATCAGATTAGAGCCATAATGGAGACTAGGTATCTACCACCCCACTACCACTATCAGATTAGAGCCATACGGGCTCTAGGCATCTACCACCCCACTACCACTATCATATTAGAGCCATAATGGAGACTAGGTATCTATCACCCCACTACCATTATCAGATTAGAGCCATAAGGGCACTAGGCATTTACCACCCCACTACCACTATCAGATTAGAGCCATAATGGAGACTAGACATCTACCACTATCAGATTAGAGCCATAAGGACACTAGACATATACCACCCCACTACCACCATCAGATTAGAGCCATAATGGAGACTAGGTATCTTCCACCCCACTACCTCTATCAGATTAGAGCCATAATGGAGACTAGGTATCTACCACCCCACTACCACTATCAGATTATAGCCATAATGGAGACTAGGTATCTACCACCCCACTACCACTATCAGATTAGAGCCATAAAGGCACTAGGCATCTACCACCCCACTACCACTATCAGATTAGAGCAATAATGGAGACTAGATATCTACCACCCCACTACCGCTATCATATTAGAGCCATAAGGGCACTAGGCATCTACCACCCCACTACCACTACCAGATTAGAGCCATATGGGCAATAGGCATCTACCACCCCACTACTACTACCAGATTAGAGCCAAAACGGAGACTAGACATCTACCACCCCACTACTACTACCGGATTAGAGCCATAAGGGAGACTAGTCATTTACCACCCCACTACCTCTATCAGATTAGAGCCATAATGGAGACTATGTATCTACCATTCTTCTACCACTATCAGATTAAAGCCATAAGGGCACTAGGCATCTACCACCCCACTACCACTATCAGATTAGAGCCATAATGGAGACTAGGTATCTACCACCCCACTACCACTATCAGATTAGAGCCATAATGGAGATTGGGTATCTTCCACCCCACTACCTCTATCAGATTAGAGCCATAATGGAGACTAGGTATCTTCCACCCCACTACCACTACCAAATTAGAGCCATAATGGAGACTAGGTATCTACCACCCCACTACCACTATCAGATTAGAGCCATAAAGGCACAAGGCATCTACCACCCCACTACCTCTATCAGATTAGAGCCATATTGGAGACTAGGTATCTACCACCCCACTACCACTATGTGATTAGAGCCATAAAGGCACTAGGCATCTACCACCCCACTACCACTATCAGATTAGAGCCATAATGGAGACTAGACATCTACCACTATCAGATTAGAGCCATAAGGACACTAGACATCTACCACCCCACTACCACTATCAGATTAGAGCCATAATGGAGACTAGGTATCTACCACCCCACTACCTATATCAGATTAGAGCCATAATGGAGACTAGGTATCTACCACCCCACTACCACTATCAGATTATAGCCATAATGGAGACTAGGTATCTACCACCCCTCTACCTCTATCAGATTAGAGCCATATTGGAGACTAAGTATCTACCACCCCACTACCACTATGTGATTAGAGCCATAATGGAGACTAGGTATCTACCACCCCACTACCACTATCAGATTAGAGCCATAATGGAGACTAGGTTTCTACCACCCCACTACCACTATCAGATTAGAGCCATAATGGAGACTAGGTATCTATCACCCCACTACCATTATCAGATTAGAGCCATAATGGAGACTAGGTATCTATCACCCCACTACCATTATCAGATTAGAGCCATAAAGGCACTAGGCATCTACCACCCCACTACCATTATCAGATTAGAGCCATAAGGGCACTAGGCATCTACCACCCCACTACCACTATCAGATTAGAGCCATAATGGAGACTAGACATCTACCACTATCAGATTAGAGCCATAAGGACACTAGACATCTACCACCCCACTACCACTATCAGATTAGAGCCATAATGGAGACTAGGTATCTACCACCTCACTACCTATATCAGATTAGAGCCATAATGGAGACTAGGTATCTACCACCCCACTACCACTATCAGATTATAGCCATAATGGAGACTAGGTATCTACCACCCCTCTACCTCTATCAGATTAGAGCCATAATGGAGACTAGGTATCTACCACCCCACTACCACTATGTGATTAGAGCCATAATGGAGACTAGGTATCTACCACCCCACTACCACTATCAGATTAGAGCCATAAAGGCACTAGGCATCTACCACCCCACTACCACTATCAGATTAGAGCAATAATGGAGACTAGGTATCTACCACCCCACTACCACTATCAGATTAGAGCCATAAGGGCACTAGGCATCTATCACCCCACTACCACTATCAGATTAGAGCCATAAAGGCACTAGGCATCTACCACCCCACTACCACTATCAGATTAGAGCCATAATGGAGACTAGGTATCTACCACCCCACTACCACTATCAGATTAGAGCCATAATGGAGACTAGGTATCTATCACCCCACTACCATTATCAGATTAGAGCCATAAAGGCACTAGGCATCTACCACCCCACTACCACTATCAGATTAGAGCCATAATGGAGACTAGACATCTACAACTATCAGATTAGAGCCATAAGGACACTAGACATCTACCACCCCACTACCACTATCAGATTAGAGCCATAATGGAGACTAGGTATCTACCACCCCACTACCTATATCAGATTAGAGCCAAAATGGAGACTAGGTATCTACCACCCCACTACCACTATCAGATTATAGCCATATTGGAGACTAGGTATCTACCACCCCTCTACCCATATTGGAGACTAGGTATCTACCACCCCACTACCACTATGTGATTAGAGCCATAATGGAGACTAGGTATCTACCACCCCACTAACACTATCAGATTAGAGCCATAATGGAGACTAGGTATCTCCCACCCGACTACCACTATCAGATTAGAGCCATAAGGGCACTAGGCATCTACCACCCGACTACCACTATCAGATTAGAGCCATAATGGAGACTAGGTATCTACCACCCCACTACCACTACCAGATTAGAGCCATAATGGAAACTAGGTATCTACCACTCCACTACCACTATCAGATTAGAGCCATAAGGGCACTAGGCATCTACCACCCCACTACCACTATCAGATTAGAGCCATAAAGGCACTAGGCATCTACCACCCCACTACCACTATCAGATTAGAGCCATAATGGAGACTAGGTATCTACCACCCCACTACCACAATCAGATTAGAGCCATAATGGAGACTAGGTATCTACCACCCCACTACCACTACCAGATTAGAGCCATAATGGAAACTAGGTATCTACCACCCCTCTACCACTATCAGATTAGAGCCATAATGGAGACTAGGTATCTACCACCCCATTACCACTATCAGATTAGAGCCATAAAGGCACTAGGCATCTACCACCCC
This sequence comes from Salvelinus alpinus, assembly GCF_045679555.1. Classification (NCBI taxonomy): domain Eukaryota; kingdom Metazoa; phylum Chordata; class Actinopteri; order Salmoniformes; family Salmonidae; genus Salvelinus; species Salvelinus alpinus. The sequence goes on from NC_092091.1 coordinate 100,023,634, forward strand.
ACTTCCACTATTAGATTAGAGCCATAATGGAGACTAGGTATCTCCCACCCCACTACCACTATCAGATTAGAGCCATAAAGGCACTAGGCATCTACCACCCCACTACCACTATCAGATTAGAGCCATATTGGAGACTAGGTATCTCCCACCCGACTACCACTATCAGATTAGAGCCATAAGGGCACTAGGCATCTACCACCCGACTACCACTATCAGATTAGAGCCATAAGGGCACTAGGCATCTACCACCCAACTACCACTATCAGATTATACCCATAAAGGCACTAGGCATCTACCACCCCACTACCACTATCAATATTAGAGCCATAATGGAGACTAGGTACTACCACCCCACTACCACTATCAGATTAGAGCCATAATGGAGACTAGGTATCTACCACCCCACTACCACTATCAGATTAGAGCCATAATGGAGACTAGGTATCTACCACAACACTACCACTACCAGATTAGAGCCATAGTAGAGACTAGGTATCTACCAACCCACTACCACTATCAGATTAGAGCCATAATGGAGACTAGGTATCTTCCACCCCACTACCACTACCAGATTAGAGCCATAATGGAGACTAGGTATCTACCACCCCACTACCACTACCAAATTAGAGCCATAATGGAGGCTAGGTATCTACAACCCCACTACCACTATCAGATTAGAGCCATAATGGAGACTAGGTATCTACCACCCCACTACCACTATCAGATTAGAGCCATAAGGGCACTAGGCATCTACCACCCAACTACCACTATCAGATTATACCCATAAAGGCACTAGGCATCTACCACCCCACTACCACTATCAATATTAGAGCCATAATGGAGACTAGGTACTACCACCCCACTACCACTATCAGATTAGAGCCATAATGGAGACTAGGTATCTACCACCCCACTACCACTATCAGATTAGAGCCATAATGGAGACTAGGTATCTACCACAACACTACCACTACCAGATTAGAGCCATAGTAGAGACTAGGTATCTACCAACCCACTACCACTATCAGATTAGAGCCATAATGGAGACTAGGTATCTTCCACCCCACTACCACTACCAGATTAGAGCCATAATGGAGACTAGGTATCTACCACCCCACTACCACTACCAAATTAGAGCCATAATGGAGGCTAGGTATCTACAACCCCACTACCACTATCAGATTAGAGCCATAATGGAGACTAGGTATCTACCACCCCACTACCACTATCAGATTAGAGCCATAAGGGCACTAGGCATCTACCACCCCACTACCACTATCAGATTAGAGCCATAAAGGCACTAGGCATCTACCACCCCACTACCACTATCAGATTAGAGCCATAATGGAGACTAGGTATCTACCACCCCACTACCACAATCAGACTAGAGCCATAATGGAGACTAGGTATGTACCACCCCACTACCACTACCAGATTAGAGCCATAATGGAAACTAGGTATCTACCACCCCACTACCACTATCAGATTAGAGCCATAATGGAGACTAGGTATCTACCACCCCATTACCACTATCAGATTAGAGCCATAAAGGCACTAGGCATCTACCACCCCACTTCCACTATTAGATTAGAGCCATAATGGAGACTAGGTATCTCCCACCCCACTACCACTATCAGATTAGAGCCATAATGGAGACTAGGTATCTACCACCCCACTACCACTATCAGATTAGAGCCATAATGTAAACTAGGTATCTACCACCCCACTACCACTATCAGATTAGAGCCATAATGGAGACTAGGTATCTACCACCCCACTACCACTATCAGATTAGAGCCATAATGGAGACTAGGTATCTACCACCCCTCTACCACTACCAGATTAGAGCCATAATGGAGACTAGGTATCTACCACCCCACTACCACTATCAGATTAGAGCCATAATGGAGACATCAACCACCCCACTACCACTATCAGATTAGAGCCATAATGGAGACTAGGTATCTACCACCCCTCTACCACTACCAGATTAGAGCCATAATGGAGACTAGGTATCTATCACCCCACTACCACTATCAGATTAGAGCCATAATGGAGACATCAACCACCCCACTACCACTATCAGATTAGAGCCATAATGGAGACTAGGTATCTACCACCCCACTACCACTATCAGAATAGAGCCATAAAGGCACAAGGCATCTACCTACCCACTACCATTATCAGATTAGAGCCATAATGGAAACTAGGTATCTACCAACCCACTACCACTATCAGATTAGAGCCATAATGGAGACTAGGTATCTACCACCCCACTACCACTACCAGATTAGAGCCATAATGGAGACTAGGTATCTACCACACCACTACCACTATCAGATTAGAGCCATAATGGAGACTAGGTATCTACCACCCCACTACCACTATCAGATTAGAGCCATAATGGAGACTAGGTATCTACCACCCCACTACCTCTATCAGATTAGAGCCATAATGGAGAGTAGGTATCTTCCACCCCACTACCACTATCAGATTAGAGCCATAATGGAGACTAGGTATCTACCACCCCACTACCACTATCAGATTAGAGCCATAATGGAGACTAGGTATCTACCACCCCTCTACCACTACCAGATTAGAGCCATAATGGAGACTAGGTATCTACCACCCCACTACCACTATCAGATTAGAGCCATAAGGGAACTTGGCATCTATCACCCCACTACCACTATCAGATTAGAGCCATAAAGGCACTAGGCATCTACCACCCCACTACCACTATCAGATTAGAGCCATAATGGAGACTAGGTATCTACCACTCCACTACCACTATCAGATTAGAGCCATAAGGGCACTAGGCATCTACCACCCCACTACCACTATCAGATTAGAGCCATAAAGGCACTAGGCATCTACCACCCCACTACCACTATCAGATTAGAGCCATAATGGAGACTAGGTATCTACCACCCCACTACCACTATCAGATTAGAGCCATAATGTAAACTAGGTATCTACCACCCCACTACCACTATCAGATTAGAGCCATAATGGAGACTAGGTATCTACCACCCCACTACCACTATCAGATTAGAGCCATAATGGAGACTAGGTATCTACCACCCCTCTACCACTACCAGATTAGAGCCATAATGGAGACTAGGTATCTACCACCCCACTACCACTATCAGATTAGAGCCATAATGGAGACATCAACCACCCCACTACCACTATCAGATTAGAGCCATAATGGAGACTAGGTATCTACCACCCCTCTACCACTACCAGATTAGAGCCATAATGGAGACTAGGTATCTACCACCCCACTACCACTATCAGATTAGAGCCATAATGGAGACATCAACCACCCCACTACCACTATCAGATTAGAGCCATAATGGAGACTAGGTATCTACCACCCCACTACCACTATCAGATTAGAGCCATAAAGGCACTAGGTATCTACCACCCCACTACCACTATCAGATTAGAGCCATAAAGGCACAAGGCATCTACCTACCCACTACCATTATCAGATTAGAGCCATAATGGAAACTAGGTATCTACCAACCCACTACCACTATCAGATTAGAGCCATAATGGAGACTAGGTATCTACCACCCCACTACCACTACCAGATTAGAGCCATAATGGAGACTAGGTATCTACCACACCACTAACACTACCAGATTAGAGCCATAATGGAGACTAGGTATCTACCACCCCACTACCACTATCAGATTAGAGCCATAATGGAGACTAGGTATCTACCACCCCACTACCACTATCAGATTAGAGCCATAATGGAGACTAGGTATCTACCACCCCACTACCTCTATCAGATTAGAGCCATAATGGAGAGTAGGTATCTTCCACCCCACTACCACTATCAGATTAGAGCCATAATGGAGACTAGGTATCTACCACCCCACTACCACTATCAGATTAGAGCCATAATGGAGACTAGGTATCTACCACCCCTCTACCACTACCAGATTAGAGCCATAATGGAGACTAGGTATCTACCACCCCACTACCACTATCAGATTAGAGCCATAAGGGAACTTGGCATCTATCACCCCACTACCACTATCAGATTAGAGCCATAAAGGCACTAGGCATCTACCACCCCACTACCACTATCAGATTAGAGCCATAATGGAGACTAGGTATCTACCACTCCACTACCACTATCAGATTAGAGCCATAAGGGCACTAGGCATCTACCACCCCACTACCACTATCAGATTATAGCCATAAAGGCACTAGGCATCTACCACCCCACTACCACTATCAGATTAGAGCCATAATGGAGACTAGGTATCTACCACCCCACTACCACTATCAGATTAGAGCCATAATGGAGACTAGGTATGTACCACCCCACTACCACTACCAGATTAGAGCCATAATGGAAACTAGGTATCTACCACTCCACTACCACTATCAGATTAGAGCCATAAGGGCACTAGGCATCTACCACCCCACTACCACTATCAGATTAGAGCCATAAAGGCACTAGGCATCTACCACCCCACTACCACTATCAGATTAGAGCCATAATGGAGACTAGGTATCTACCACCCCACTACCACAATCAGATTAGAGCCATAATGGAAACTAGGTATCTACCACCCCATTACCACTATCAGATTAGAGCCATAATGGAGACTAGGTATCTACCACCCCACTACCACTATCAGATTAGAGCCATAAAGGCACTAGGCATCTACCACCCCACTTCCACTATTAGATTAGAGCCATAATGGAGACTAGGTATCTATCACCCCACTACCACTATCAGATTAGAGCCATAATGGAGACTAGACATCTACCACTATCAGATTAAAGCCATACGGGCACTAGACATCTACCACCCCACTACCACTATCAGATTAGAGCCATAATGGAGACTAGGTATCTACCACCCCACTACCTCTATCAGATTAGAGCCATAATGGAGACTAGGTATCTCCCACCCCACTACCACTATCAGATTAGAGCCATAATGGAGACTAGGTATCTACCACCCCACTACCACTATCAGATTAGAGCCATAATGGAGACTAGGTATCTACCACCCCTCTACCTCTATCAGATTAGAGCCATAATGGAGACTAGGTATCTACCACCCCACTACCACTATGTGATTAGAGCCATAATGGAGACTAGGTATCTACCACCCCACTACCACTATCAGATTAGAGCCATAATGGAGACATCAACCACCCCACTACCACTATCAGATTAGAGCCATAATGGAGACTAGGTATCTAACACCCCACTACCACTATCAGATTAGAGACATAATGGAGACTAGGTATCTACCACCCCACTACCACTATCAGATTAGAGCCATAAAGGCACTATGCATCTACCACCCCACTACCACTATTAGATTAGAGCCATAATGGAGACTAGGTATCTACCACCCCACTACCTCTATCAGATTAGAGCCATAAGGGCACTAGGCATCTACCACCCCACTACAACTATCAGATTAGAGCCATAGTGGAGACTAGGTATCTACCACCCCGCTACAACTATCAGATTAGAGCCATAATGGAGACTAGGTATCTTCCACCCCACTACCACTACCAGATTAGAGCCATAATGGAGACTAGGTATCTACCACCCCACTACCACTACCAAATTAGAGCCATAATGGAGGCTAGGTATCTACAACCCCACTACCACTATCAGATTAGAGCCATAATGGAGACTAGGTATCTACCACCCCACTACCACTATCAGATTAGAGCCATAAGGGCACTAGGCATCTACCACCCCACTACCACTATCAGATTAGAGCCATAAAGGCACTAGGCATCTACCACCCCACTACCACTATCAATATTAGAGCCATAATGGAGACTACGTATCTACCACCCCACTACCACTATCAGATTAGAGCCATAATGGAGACTAGGTATCTACCACCCCACTACCACTACCAGATTAGAGCCATAATGGAGACTAGGTATCTACCACACCACTACCACTACCAGATTAGAGCCATAATAGAGACTAGGTATCTACCAACCCACTACCACTGTCAGATTAGAGCCATAATGGAGACTAGGTATCTTCCACCCCACTACCACTACCAGATTAGAGCCATAATGGAGACTAGGTATCTACCACCCCACTACCACTACCAAATTAGAGCCATAATGGAGGCTAGGTATTTACAACCCCACTACCACTATCAGATTAGAGCCATATTGGAGACTAGGTATCTCCCACCCGACTACCACTATCAGATTAGAGCCATAAGGGCACTAGGCATCTACCACCCGACTACCACTATCAGATTAGAGCCATAAGGGCACTAGGCATCTACCACCCAACTACCACTATCAGATTAGACCCATAAAGGCACTAGGCATCTACCACCCCACTACCACTATCATTATTAGAGCCATAATGGAGACTAGGTATCTACCACCCCACTACCACTATCAGATTAGAGCCATAATGGAGACTAGGTATCTACCACCCCACTACCACTTCCAGATTAGAGCCATAATGGAGACTAGGTATCTACCACAACACTACCACTACCAGATTAGAGCCATAATAGAGACTAGGTATCTACCAACCCACTACCACTATCAGATTAGAGCCATAATGGAGACTAGGTATCTTCCACCCCACTACCACTACCAGATTAGAGCCATAATGGAGACTAGGTATCTACCACCCCACTTCCACTATCAGATTAGAGCCATAATGGAGACTAGGTATCTATCACCCCACTACCACTATCAGATTAGAGCCATAATGGAGACTAGACATCTACCACTATCAGATTAGAGCCATAATGGAGACTAGGTATCTTCCACCCCACTACCACTACCAGATTAGAGCCATAATGGAGACTAGGTATCTACCACCCCACTACCACTATCAAATTAGAGCCAAAATGGAGGCGAGGTATCTACAACCCCACTACCACTATCAGATTAGAGCCATAATGGAGACTAGGTATCTTCCACCCCACTACCACTACCAGATTAGAGCCATAAGGGCACTAGGCATCTACCACCCCACTACCACTATCAGATTAGAGCCATAATGGAGGCTAGGTATTTACAACCCCACTACCACTATCAGCGTAGAGCCATAATGGAGACTAGGTATCTACCACCCCACTACCACTATCAGATTAGAGCCATAATGGAGACTAGGTATCTACCACCCCACTTCCACTATCAGATTAGAGCCATAATGGAGACTAGGTATCTATCACCCCACTACCACTATCAGATTAGAGCCATAATGGAGACTAGACATCTACCACTATCAGATTAGAGCCATAAGGGCACTAGGCATCTACCACCCCACTACCACTATCAGATTAGAGCCATAAGGGCACTAGGCATCTACCACCCCACTACCACTATCAGATTAGAGCCATAATGGAGACTAGGTATCTATCACCCCACTACCACTATCAGATTAGAGCCATAATGGAGACTAGACATCTACCACTATCAGATTAGAGCCATAAGGGCACTAGGCATCTACCACCCCACTACCACTATCAGATTAGAGCCATAAGGGCACTAGGCATCTACCACCCCACTACCACTATCAGATTAGAGCCATAATGGAGACTAGGTATCTATCACCCCACTACCACTATCAGATTAGAGCCATAATGGAGACTAGACATCTACCACTATCAGATTAGAGCCATAAGGGCACTAGGCATCTACCACCCCACTACCACTATCAGATTAGAGCCATAAAGGCACTAGGCATCTACCACCCCACTACCACTATTAGATTAGAGCCATAATGGAGACCTTGTATCTACCACCCCACTACCTCTATCAGATTAGAGCCATAAGGGCACTAGGCATCTACCACCCCACTACCACTATCAGATTAGAGCCATAAAGGCACTAGGCATCTACCACCCCACTACCAATATCAGATTAGAGCCATAATGGAGACTAAGTATCTACCACCCCACTACCACTATCAGATTAGAGCCATAAGGGCACTAGGCATCTACCACCCCACTACCACTATCAGATTAGAGCCATAATGGAGACTAGGTATCTACCACCCCACTACCACTATCAGATTAGAGCCATAATGGAGACTAGATATCTACCACCCCACTACCGCTATCATATTAGAGCCATAAGGGCACTAGGCATCTACCACCCCACTACCACTATCAGATTAGAGCCATAAGGGCACTAGGCATCTACCACCCCACTACCACTATCAGATTAGAGCCATAAGGGCACTAGGCATCTACCAAAACCACTACCAATATCAGATAAGAGCCATAATGGAAACTAGGTATCTACCACCCCACTTCCACTATCAGATTAGAGCCATAATGGAGACTAGGTATCTACCACCACACTACCACTACCAGATTAGAGCCATATGGGCACTAGGCATCTACCACCCCACTTCCACTATCAGATTAGAGCCATAATGGAGACTAGGTATCTACCACCCCACTACCACTATCAGATTAGAGCCATAAGGGCACTAGGCATCTACCACCCCACTACCACTATCAGATTAGAGCCATATGGGCACTAGGCATCTACCACCCCACTACCACTATCAGATTAGAGCCATAATGGAGACTAGGTATCTACCACCCCACTACCACTATCAGATTAGAGCCATAAGGGCACTAGGCATCTACCACCCCACTACCACTATCAGATTAGAGCCATAATGGAGACTAGGTATCTACCACCCCACTACCACTATCAGATTAGAGCCATAATGGAGACTAGATATCTACCACCCCACTACCGCTATCATATTAGAGCCATAAGGGCACTAGGCATCTACCACCCCACTACCACTATCAGATTAGAGCCATAAGGGCACTATGCATCTACCACCCCACTACCACTATCAGATTAGAGCCATAAGGGCACTAGGCATCTACCAAAACCACTACCAATATCAGATAAGAGCCATAATGGAGACTAGGTATCTCCCACCCCACTACCTCTATCAGATTAGAGCCATAATGGAGACTAGGTATCTACCACCCCACTACCTCTATCAGATTAGAGCCATAATGGAGACTAGGTATCTACCTCCCCACTACCACTATCAGATTAGAGCCATACGGGCTCTAGGCATCTACCACTCCACTACCACTATCAGATTAGAGCCATAATGGAGACTAGGTATCTACCACCCCACTACCACTACCAAATTAGAGCCATAATGGAGACTAGGTATCTACCACACCTCTACCTCTATCAGATTAGAGCCATAATGGAGACTAGGTATCTACCACCCCACTACCACTATCAGATTAGAGCCACAAGGGAGACTAGACATCTGATACCCCACTACCACTATTAGATTAGAGCCATAATGGAGACAAGACATCTACCACCCCACTACCTCTATCAGATTAGAGCCATAATGGAGACTAGTATCTACCACCACACTACCTCTGTCAGATTAGAGCCATAAGGGCACTAGGCATCTACCACCCCACTACCACTATCAGATTAGAGCCATAATGGAGACTAGGTATCTATCACCCCACTACCACTATCAGATTAGAGCCATAATGGAGACTAGACATCTACCACTATCAGATTAGAGCCATAAGGGCACTAGGCATCTACCACCCCACTACCACTATCAGATTAGAGCCATAAGGGCACTAGGCATCTACCACCCCACTACCACTATCAGATTAGAGCCATAAAGGCACTAGGCATCTACCACCCCACTACCACTATTAGATTAGAGCCATAATGGAGACTAGGTATCTACCACCCCACTACCTCTATCAGATTAGAGCCATAAGGGCACTAGGCATCTACCACCCCACTACCACTATCAGATTAGAGCCATAAAGGCACTAGGCATCTACCACCCCACTACCAATATCAGATTAGAGCCATAATGGAGACTAGGTATCTACCACCACACTACCACTATCAGATTAGAGCCATATGGGCACTAGGCATCTACCACCCCACTACCACTATCAGATTAGAGCCATAATGGAGACTAGGTATCTACCACCACACTACCACTGTCAGATTAGAGCCATAAGGGCACTAGGCATCTACCACCCCACTACCACTATCAGATTAGAGCCATAATGGAGACTAGGTATCTACCACCCCACTACCACTATCAGATTAGAGCCATAATGGAGACTAGATATCTACCACCCCACTACCGCTATCATATTAGAGCCATAAGGGCACTAGGCATCTACCACCCCACTACCACTATCAGATTAGAGCCATAAGGGCACTATGCATCTACCACCCCACTACCACTATCAGATTAGAGCCATAAGGGCACTAGGCATCTACCAAAACCACTACCAATATCAGATAAGAGCCATAATGGAGACTAGGTATCTCCCACCCCACTACCTCTATCAGATTAGAGCCATAATGGAGACTAGGTATCTACCACCCCACTACCTCTATCAGATTAGAGCCACAAGGGAGACTAGACATCTGATACCCCACTACCACTATTAGATTAGAGCCATAATGGAGACAAGACATCTACCACCCCACTACCTCTATCAGATTAGAGCCATAATGGAGACTAGTATCTACCACCACAGAAGGGCACTAGGCATCTACCACCCCACTACCACTATCAGATTAGAGCCATAATGGAGACTAGGTATCTATCACCCCACTACCACTATCAGATTAGAGCCATAATGGAGACTAGACATCTACCACTATCAGATTAGAGCCATAAGGGCACTAGGCATCTACCACCCCACTACCACTATCAGATTAGAGCCATAAGGGCACTAGGCATCTACCACCCCACTACCACTATCAGATTAGAGCCATAAAGGCACTAGGCATCTACCACCCCACTACCACTATTAGATTAGAGCCATAATGGAGACTAGGTATCTACCACCCCACTACCTCTATCAGATTAGAGCCATAAGGGCACTAGGCATCTACCACCCCACTACCACTATCAGATTAGAGCCATAAAGGCACTAGGCATCTACCACCCCACTACCAATATCAGATTAGAGCCATAATGGAGACTAGGTATCTACCACCACACTACCACTATCAGATTAGAGCCATATGGGCACTAGGCATCTACCACCCCACTACCACTATCAGATTAGAGCCATAATGGAGACTAGGTATCTACCACCACACTACCACTGTCAGATTAGAGCCATAAGGGCACTAGGCATCTACCACCCCACTACCACTATCAGATTAGAGCCATAAGGGCACTAGGCATCTACCACCCCACTACCACTATCAGATTAGAGCAATAATGGAGACTAGGTATCTTCCACCCCACTACCACTACCAGATTAGAGCCATAATGGAGACTAGGTATCTACCACCCCACTACCACTACCAAATTAGAGCCATAATGGAGACTAGGTATCTACCACCCCACTACCACTATCAGATTAGAGCCATAATGGAGACTAGGTATCTACCACCCCACTACCACTATCAGATTAGAGCCATAAGGGCACTAGGCATCTACCACCACACTACCACTATCAGATTAGAGCCATAATGGAGACTAGGTATCTACCACCCCACTACCTCTATCAGATTAGAGCCATAATGGAGACTAGGTATCTACCACCCCACTACCACTATCAGATTAGAGCCATACGGGCTCTAGGCATCTACCACCCCACTACCACTATCAGATTAGAGCCATAAGGACACTAGACATCTACCACCCCACTACCACTATCAGATTAGAGCCATAATGGAGACTAGGTATCTACCACCCCACTACCTCTATCAGATTAGAGCCATAATGTAGACTAGGTATCTACCACCCCACTACCACTATCAGATTATAGCCATAATGGAGACTAAGTATCTTCCACCCCACTACCACTACCAGATTAGAGCCATAATGGAGACTAGGTATCTACCACCCCACTACCACTATCAGATTAGAGCCATAAGGGCACTAGGCATCTACCACCCCACTACCACTATCAGATTAGAGCCATATGGGCACTAGGCATCTACCACCCCACTACCACTATCAGATTAGAGCCATAATGGAGACTAGGTATCTACCACCCCACTACCACTATCAGATTAGAGCCATAAGGGCACTAGGCATCTACCACCCCACTACCACTATCAGATTAGAGCCATAATGGAGACTAGGTATCTACCACCCCACTACCACTATCAGATTAGAGCCATAATGGAGACTAGATATCTACCACCCCACTACCGCTATCATATTAGAGCCATAAGGGCACTAGGCATCTACCACCCCACTACCACTATCAGATTAGAGCCATAAGGGCACTATGCATCTACCACCCCACTACCACTATCAGATTAGAGCCATAAGGGCACTTAGCATCTACCAAAACCACTACCAATATCAGATAAGAGCCATAATGGAGACTAGGTATCTCCCACCCCACTACCTCTATCAGATTAGAGCCATAATGGAGACTAGGTATCTACCACCCCACTACCTCTATCAGATTAGAGCCATAATGGAGACTAGGTATCTACCTCCCCACTATCACTATCAGATTAGAGCCATACGGGCTCTAGGCATCTACCACTCCACTACCACTATCAGATTAGAGCCATAATGGAGACTAGGTATCTACCACCCCACTACCACTACCAAATTAGAGCCATAATGGAGACTAGGTATCTACCACCCCACTACCACTATCAGATTAGAGCCATAATGGAGACTAGGTATCTACCACCCCACTACCACTATCAGATTAGAGCCACAAGGGAGACTAGACATCTGATACCCCACTACCACTATTAGATTAGAGCCATAATGGAGACAAGACATCTACCACCCCACTACCTCTATCAGATTAGAGCCATAATGGAGACTAGGTATCTACCACCCCACTACCTCTGTCAGATTAGAGCCATAAAGGCACTAGGCATCTACCACCCCACTACCACTATCAGATTAGAGCCATAATGGAGACTAGGTATCTATCACCCCACTACCACTATCAGATTAGAGCCATAATGGAGACTAGACATCTACCACTATCAGATTAGAGCCATAAGGGCACTAGGCATCTACCACCCCACTACCACTATCAGATTAGAGCCATAAGGGCACTAGGCATCTACCACCCCACTACCACTATCAGATTAGAGCCATAAAGGCACTAGGCATCTACCACCCCACTACCACTATTAGATTAGAGCCATAATGGAGACTAGGTATCTACCACCCCACTACCTCTATCAGATTAGAGCCATAAGGGCACTAGGCATCTACCACCCCACTACCACTATCAGATTAGAGCCATAAAGGCACTAGGCATCTACCACCCCACTACCAATATCAGATTAGAGCCATAATGGAGACTAGGTATCTACCACCACACTACCACTATCAGATTAGAGCCATATGGGCACTAGGCATCTACCACCCCACTACCACTATCAGATTAGAGCCATAATGGAGACTAGGTATCTACCACCACACTACCACTGTCAGATTAGAGCCATAAGGGCACTAGGCATCTACCACCCCACTACCACTATCAGATTAGAGCCATAAGGGCACTAGGCATCTACCACCCCACTACCACTATCAGATTAGAGCAATAATGGAGACTAGGTATCTTCCACCCCACTACCACTACCAGATTAGAGCCATAATGGAGACTAGGTATCTACCACCCCACTACCACTACCAAATTAGAGCCATAATGGAGACTATGTATCTACCACCCCACTACCACTATCAGATTAGAGCCATAATGGAGACTAGGTATCTACCACCCCACTACCACTATCAGATTAGAGCCATAAGGGCACTAGGCATCTACCACCACACTACCACTATCAGATTAGAGCCATAATGGAGACTAGGTATCTACCACCCCACTACCTCTATCAGATTAGAGCCATAATGGAGACTAGGTATCTACCACCCCACTACCACTATCAGATTAGAGCCATACGGGCTCTAGGCATCTACCACCCCACTACCACTATCAGATTAGAGCCATAAGGACACTAGACATCTACCACCCCACTACCACTATCAGATTAGAGCCATAATGGAGACTAGGTATCTACCACCCCACTACCTCTATCAGATTAGAGCCATAATGTAGACTAGGTATCTACCACCCCACTACCACTATCAGATTAGAGCCATAAAGGCACTTGGCATCTACCACCCCACTACCACTATCAGATTAGAGACATAATGGAGACTAGATATCTACCACCCCACTACCGCTATCATATTAGAGCCATAAGGGCACTAGGCATCTACCACCCCACTACCACTACCAGATTAGAGCCATATGGGCACTAGGCATCTACCACCCCACTACTACTACCAGATTAGAGCCAAACGGAGACTAGACATCTACCACCCCACTGCCACTACCAAATTAGAGCCATAATGGAGACTAGGTATCTACCACCCCACTACCACTATCAGATTAGAGCCATAATGGAGACTAGGTATCTACCACCCCACTACCACTATCAGATTAGAGCCATAAAGGCACTTGGCATCTACCACCCCACTACCACTATCAGATTAGAGACATAATGGAGACTAGATATCTACCACCCCACTACCGCTATCATATTAGAGCCATAAGGGCACTAGGCATCTACCACCCCACTACCACTACCAGATTAGAGCCATATGGGCACTAGGCATCTACCACCCCACTACTACTACCAGATTAGAGCCAAACGGAGACTAGACATCTACCACCCCACTACTACTACCAGATTAGAGCCATAATGGAGACTATATATCTACCATTCCACTACCACTATCAGATTAGAGCCATAATGGAGACTAGGTATCTTCCACCCCACTACCACTACCAGATTAGAGGCTTAATGGAGACTAGGTATCTACCACCCCACTACCACTACCAAATTAGAGCCATAATGGAGACTAGGTATCTACCACCCCACTACCACTATCAGATTAGAGCCATAATGGAGACTAGGTATCTACCACCCCACTACTACTATCAGATTAGAGCCATAATGGAGACTAGGTATCTACCACCCCACTACCACTATCAGATTAGAGCCATAAAGGCACTTGGCATCTACCACCCCACTACCACTATCAGATTAGAGACATAATGGAGACTAGATATCTACCACCCCACTACCGCTATCATATTAGAGCCATAAGGGCACTAGGCATCTACCACCCCACTACCACTACCAGATTAGAGCCATATGGGCACTAGGCATCTACCACCCCACTACTACTACCAGATTAGAGCCATAAGGGAGACTAGTCATTTACCACCCCACTACCTCTATCAGATTAGAGCCATAATGGAGAATATGTATCTACCATTCCACTACCACTATCAGATTAAAGCCATAAGGGCACTAGGCATCTACCACCCCACTACCACTATCAGATTAGAG
This sequence comes from Salvelinus alpinus, assembly GCF_045679555.1. Taxonomy (NCBI): domain Eukaryota; kingdom Metazoa; phylum Chordata; class Actinopteri; order Salmoniformes; family Salmonidae; genus Salvelinus; species Salvelinus alpinus. The sequence goes on from NC_092091.1 coordinate 100,039,023, forward strand.
CCATAATGGAGACTAGGTATCTTCCACCCCACTACCACTATCAGATTAGAGCCATAATGGAGACTAGGTATCTACCACCCCACTACCACTACCAAATTAGAGCCATAATGGAGACTAGGTATCTACCACCCCACTACCACTATCAGATTAGAGCCATAATGGAGACTAGGTATCTACCACCCCACTACTACTATCAGATTAGAGCCATAATGGAGACTAGGTATCTACCACCCCTCTACCACTACCAGATTAGAGCCATAATGGAGACTAGGTATCTACCACCCCACTACCACTATCAGATTAGAGCCATAATGGAGACTAAGTATCTACCACCCCACTACCACTATCAGATTAGAGCCATAAGGGCACTAGGCATCTACCACCACACTACCACTATCAGATTAGAGCCATAATGGAGACTAGGTATCTACCACCTCACTACCTCTATCAGATTAGAGCCATAATGGAGACTAGGTATCTACCACCCCACTACCACTACCAGATTAGAGCCATAATGGAGACTAGGTATCTACCACACCACTACCACTACCAGATTAGAGCCATAATGGAGACTAGGTATCTACCACCCCACTACCACTATCAGATTAGAGCCATAATGGAGACTAGGTATCTACCACCCCACTAGCACTATCAGATTAGAGCCATAATGGAGACTAGACATCTCCACTATCAGATTAGAGCCATAAGGACACTAGACATCTACCACCCCACTACCACTATCAGATTAGAGCCATAATGGAGACTAGGTATCTACCACCCCACTACCTCTATCAGATTAGAGCCATAATGGAGACTAGGTATCTACCACCCCACTACCTCTATCAGATTAGAGCCATAATGGAGACTAGGTATCTCCCACCCCACTACCACTATCAGATTAGAGCCATAAAGGCACTAGGCATCTACCACCCACTACCACTATCAGATTAGAGACATAATGGAGACTAGATATCTACCACCCCACTACCGCTATCATATTAGAGCCATAAGGGCACTAGGCATCTACCACCCCACTACCACTACCAGATTAGAGCCATATGGGCACTAGGCATCTACCACCCCACTACTACTACCAGATTAGAGCCAAACGGAGACTAGACATCTACCACCCCACTACTACTACCAGATTAGAGCCATAAGGGAGACTAGTCATTTACCACCCCACTACCTCTATCAGATTAGAGCCATAATGGAGACTATGTGTCTACCATTCCACTACCACTATCAGATTAAAGCCATAAGGGCACTAGGCATCTACCACCCCACTACCACTATCAGATTAGAGCCATAATGGAGACTAGGTATCTTCCACCCCACTACCACTACCAGATTAGAGCCATAATGGAGACTAGGTATCTACCACCCCACTACCACTACCAAATTAGAGCCATAATGGAGACTAGGTATCTACCACCCCACTACCACTATCAGATTAGAGCCATAATGGAGACTAGGTATCTACCACCCCACTACTACTATCAGATTAGAGCCATAATGGAGACTAGGTATCTACCACCCCTCTACCACTACCAGATTAGAGCCATAATGGAGACTAGGTATCTACCACCCCACTACCACTATCATATTAGAGCCATAATGGAGACTAGGTATCTACCACCCCACTACCACTATCAGATTAGAGCCACAAGGGCACTAGGCATCTACCACCACACTACCACTATCAGATTAGAGCCATAATGGAGACTAGGTATCTACCACCCCACTACCTCTATCAGATTAGAGCCATAATGGAGACTAGGTATCTACCACCCCACTACCTCTATCAGATTAGAGCCATAATGGAGACTAGGTATCTACCACCCCACTACGTCTATCAGATTAGAGCCATAAGGGCACTAGGCATCTACCACCCCACTACCACTATCAGATTAGAGCCATAAGGGCACTAGACATATATCACCCCACTACCACTATCAGATTAGAGCCATAATGGAGACTAGGTATCTACCACCCCACTACCTCTATCAGATTAGAGCCATAATGGAGACTAGGTATCTAGCACCCCACTACCACTATCAGATTATAGCCATAATGGAGACTAGGTATCTACCACCCCTCTACCTCTATCAGATTAGAGCCATAATGGAGACTAGGTATCTCCCACCCCACTACCACTATCAGATTAGAGCCATAAAGGCACTAGGCATCTACCACCCACTACCACTATCAGATTAGAGACGTAATGGAGACTAGATATCTACCACCCCACTACCGCTATCATATTAGAGCCATATGGGCACTAGGCATCTACCACCCCACTACTACTACCAGATTAGAGCCAAACGGAGACTAGACATCTACCACCCCACTACTACTACCAGATTAGAGCCATAAGGGAGACTAGTCATTTACCACCCCACTACCTCTATCAGATTAGAGCCATAATGGAGACTATGTATCTACCATTCCACTACCACTATCAGATTAAAGCCATAAGGGCACTAGGCATCTACCACCCTACTACCACTATCAGATTAGAGCCATAATGGAGACTAGGTATCTTCCACCCCACTACCACTACCAGATTAGAGCCATAATGGAGACTAGGTATCTACCACCCCACTACTACTATCAGATTAGAGCCATAATGGAGACTAGGTATCTACCACCCCTCTACCACTACCAGATTAGAGCCATAATGGAGACTAGGTATCTACCACCCCACTACCACTATCAGATTAGAGCCATAATGGAGACTAGGTATCTACCACCCCACAACCACTATCAGATTAGAGCCATAAGGGCACTAGGCATCTACCACCACACTACCACTATCAGATTAGAGCCATAATGGAGACTAGATATCTACCACCCCACTACCACTATCAGATTAGAGCCATAATGGAGACTAGGTATCTACCACCCCACTACCTCTATCAGATTAGAGCCATAATGGAGACTAGGTATCTATCACCCCATTACCATTATCAGATTAGAGCCATAAGGGCACTAGGCATTTACCACCCCACTACCACTATCAGATTAGAGCCATAATGGAGACTAGACATCTACCACTATCAGATTAGAGCCATAAGGACACTAGACATATACCACCCCACTACCACCATCAGTTTAGAGCCATAATGGAGACTAGGTATCTTCCACCCCACTACCTCTATCAGATTAGAGCCATAATGGAGACTAGGTATCTACCACCCCACTACCACTATCAGATTATAGCCATAATGGAGACTAGGTATCTACCACCCCTCTACCTCTATCAGATTAGAGCCATAATGGAGACTAGGTATCTACCACCCCATAACCACTATCAGATTAGAGCCATAAAGGCACTAGGCATCTACCACCCCACTACCACTATTAGATTAGAGCAATAATGGAGACTAGATATCTACCACCCCACTACCGCTATCATATTAGAGCCATAAGGGCACTAGGCATCTACCACCCCACTACTACTACCAGATTAGAGCCAAAACGGAGACTAGGCATCTACCACCCCACTACTACTACCAGATTAGAGCCAAAACGGAGACTAGACATCTACCACCCCACTACCACTATCAGATTAGAGCCATAAGGGAGACTAGTCATTTACCACCCCACTACCATTATCAGATTAGAGCCATAAGGGCACTAGGCATCTACCACCCCACTACCACTATCAGATTAGAGCCAAAAGGGCACTAGGCATCTACCACCCCGCTACCACTATCAAATTAGAGCCATAAGGGCACTAGACATGTACCACCCCACTACCACTATCAGATTAGAGCCATAATGGAAAATAGGTATCTACCACCCCACTACCACTATCAGATTAGAGCCATAAGGGCACTAGGCATCTATCACCCCACTACCACTATCAGATTAGAGCCATAAAGGCACTAGGCATCTACCACCCCACTACCACTATCAGATTAGAGCCATAATGGAGACTAGGTATCTACCACCCCACTACCACTATCAGATTAGAGCCATAATGGAGACTAGGTATCTACCACCCTACTACCACTATCAGATTAGAGCCATAATGGAGACTAGGTAACTACCACCCCACTACCACTACCAGATTAGAGCCATAATGGAGACTAGGTATCTACCACACCACTACCACTACCAGGTTAGAGCCACAATGGAGACAAGGTATCTACCACCCCACTACCACTATCAGATTAGAGCCATAATGGAGACTAGGTATCTACCACCCCACTACCACTATCAGATTAGAGCCATAATGGAGACTAGGTATCTACCACCCCACTACCTCTATCAGATTAGAGCCATAATGGAGACTAGGTATCTACCACCCCACTACCACTATCAGATTAGAGCCATAATGGAGACTAGGTATCTACCACCCCACTACCACTATGTGATTAGAGCCTTAATGGAGACTAGGTATCTACCACCCCACTAGCACTATCAGATTAGAGCCATAATGGAGACTAGACATCTCCACTATCAGATTAGAGCCATAAGGACACTAGACATCTACCACCCCACTACCACTATCAGATTAGAGCCATAATGGAGACTAGGTATCTACCACCCCACTACCTCTATCAGATTAGAGCCATAATGGAGACTAGGTATCTACCACACCACTACCACTATCAGATTATAGCCATAATGGAGACTAGGTATCTACCACCCCTCTACCTCTATCAGATTAGAGCCATAATGGAGACTAGGTATCTCCCACCCCACTACCACTATGTGATTAGAGCCATAATGGAGACTAGGTATCTACCACCCCACTAGCACTATCAGATTAGAGCCATAATGGAGACTAGACATCTCCACTATCAGATTAGAGCCATAAGGACACTAGACATCTACCACCCCACTACCACTATCAGATTATAGCCATAATGGAGACTAGGTATCTACCACCCCTCTACCACTATCAGATTAGAGCCATAAGGGCACTAGGCATCTACCACCCCACTACCACTATCAGATTAGAGCCAAAAGGGCACTAGGCATCTACCACCCCGCTACCACTATCAAATTAGAGCCATAAGGGCACTAGACATGTACCACCCCACTACCACTATCAGATTAGAGCCATAATGGAAACTAGGTATCTACCACCCCACTACCACTATCAGATTAGAGCCATAAGGGCACTAGGCATCTATCACCCCACTACCACTATCAGATTAGAGCCATAAAGGCACTAGGCATCTACCACCCCACTACCACTATCAGATTAGAGCCATAATGGAGACTAGGTATCTACCACCCCACTACCACTATCAGATTAGAGCCATAATGGAGACTAGGTATCTACCACCCTACTACCACTATCAGATTAGAGCCATAATGGAGACTAGGTAACTACCACCCCACTACCACTACCAGATTAGAGCCATAATGGAGACTAGGTATCTACCACACCACTACCACTACCAGATTAGAGCCACAATGGAGACAAGGTATCTACCACCCCACTACCACTATCAGATTAGAGCCATAATGGAGACTAGGTATCTACCACCCCACTACCACTATCAGATTAGAGCCATAATGGAGACTAGGTATCTACCACCCCACTACCTCTATCAGATTAGAGCCATAATGGAGACTAGGTATCTACCACCCCACTACCACTATCAGATTAGAGCCATAATGGAGACTAGGTATCTACCACCCCACTAGCACTATCAGATTAGAGCCATAATGGAGACTAGACATCTCCACTATCAGATTAGAGCCATAAGGACACTAGACATCTACCACCCCACTACCACTATCAGATTAGAGCCATAATGGAGACTAGGTATCTACCACCCCACTTCCACTATCAGATTAGAGCCATAATGACACTAGACATCTACCACCCCACTACCACTATCAGATTAGAGCCATAATGGAGACTAGGTATCTACCACCCCACTACCTCTATCAGATTAGAGCCATAATGGAGACTAGGTATCTACCACACCACTACCTCTATCAGATTATAGCCATAATGGAGACTAGGTATCTACCACCCCTCTACCTCTATCAGATTAGAGCCATAATGGAGACTAGGTATCTCCCACCCCACTACCACTATCAGATTAGAGCCATAAAGGCACTAGGCATCTACCACCCACTACCACTATCAGATTAGAGACATAATGGAGACTAGATATCTACCACCCCACTACCGCTATCATATTAGAGCCATAAGGGCACTAGGCATCTACCACCCCACTACCACTACCAGATTAGAGCCATATGGGCACTAGGCATCTACCACCCCACTACTACTACCAGATTAGAGCCAAACGGAGACTAGACATCTACCACCCCACTGCCACTACCAGATTAGAGCCATAATGGAGACTAGGTATCTACCACCCCACTACCACTATCAGATTAGAGCCATAATGGAGACTAGGTATCTACCACCCCACTACCACTATCAGATTAGAGCCATAAGGGCACTAGGCATCTACCACCCCACTACCACTATCAGATTAGAGCCATAATGGAAACTAGGTATCTACCACCCCACTACCACTATCAGATTAGAGCCATAAGGGCACTAGGCATCTATCAACCCACTACCACTATCAGATTAGAGCCATAAAGGCACTAGGCATCTACCACCCCACTACCACTATCAGATTAGAGCCATAATGGAGACTAGGTATCTACCACCCCACTACCACTATCAGATTAGAGCCATAAGGGCACTAGGCATCTACCACCACACTACCACTATCAGATTAGAGCCATAAGGGCACTAGGCATCTACCACCCCGCTACCACTATAAGATTAGAGCCATAAGGGCACTAGACATGTACCACCCCACTACCACTATCAGATTAGAGCCATAATGGAAACTAGGTATCTACCACCCCACTACCACTATCAGATTAGAGCCATAAGGGCACTAGGCATCTATCACCCCACTACCACTATCAGATTAGAGCCATAAAGGCACTAGGCATCTACCACCCCACTACCACTATCAGATTAGAGGCATAATGGAGACTAGGTATCTACCACCCCACTACCACTATCAGATTAGAGCCATAAGGGCCCTAGGCATCTACCACCCCACTACCACTATCAGATTAGAGCCATAAAGGCACTAGGCATCTACCACCCCACTACCACTATCAGATTAGAGCCATAATGGAGACTAGGTATCTAGCACCCCACTACCACTATCAGATTAGAGCCATAATGGAGACTAGGTATCTACCACCCCACTACCACTACCAGATTAGAGCCATAATGGAGACTAGGTATCTACCACACCACTACCACTACCAGATTAGAGCCATAATGGAGACTAGTTATCTACCACGCCACTACCACTATGTGATTAGAGCCATAATGGAGACTAGGTATCTACCACCCCACTAGCACTATCAGATTAGAGCCATAATGGAGACTAGACATCTCCACTATCAGATTAGAGCCATAAGGACACTAGACATCTACCACCCCACTACCACTCTCAGATTAGAGCCATAATGGAGACTAGGTATCTACCGCCCCACTACCTCTATCAGATTAGAGCCATAATGGAGACTAGGTATCTACCACACCACTACCACTATCAGATTAGAGCCATAATGGAGACTAGGTATCTACCACCCCACTACCTCTATAAGATTAGAGCCATAAGGGCACTAGACATGTACCACCCCACTACCACTATCAGATTAGAGCCATAATGGAAACTAGGTATCTACCACCCCACTACCACTATCAGATTAGAGCCATAAGGGCACTAGGCATCTATCAACCCACTACCACTATCAGATTAGAGCCATAAAGGCACTAGGCATCTACCACCCCACTACCACTATCAGATTAGAGCCATAATGGAGACTAGGTATCTACCACCCCACTACCACTATCAGATTAGAGCCATAAGGGCACTAGGCATCTACCACCACACTACCACTATCAGATTAGAGCCATAAGGGCACTAGGCATCTACCACCCCGCTACCACTATAAGATTAGAGCCATAAGGGCACTAGGTATCTTCCACCCCACTACCACTATCAGATTAGAGCCATAAGGGCACTAGGCATCTATCACCCCACTACCACTATCAGATTAGAGCCATAAAGGCACTAGGCATCTACCACCCCACTACCACTATCAGATTAGAGGCATAATGGAGACTAGGTATCTACCACCCCACTACCACTATCAGATTAGAGCCATAAGGGCCCTAGGCATCTACCACCCCACTACCACTATCAGATTAGAGCCATAAAGGCACTAGGCATCTACCACCCCACTACCACTATCAGATTAGAGCCATAATGGAGACTAGGTATCTAGCACCCCACTACCACTATCAGATTAGAGCCATAATGGAGACTAGGTATCTACCACCCCACTACCACTACCAGATTAGAGCCATAATGGAGACTAGGTATCTACCACACCACTACCACTACCAGATTAGAGCCATAATGGAGACTAGTTATCTACCACCCCACTAGCACTATCAGATTAGAGCCATAATGGAGACTAGACATCTCCACTATCAGATTAGAGCCATAAGGACACTAGACATCTACCACCCCACGACCACTATCAGATTAGAGCCATAATGGAGACTAGGTATCTACCACCCCACTACCACTATCAGATTAGAGCCATAAGGGCACTAGGCATCTACCACCCCGCTACCACTATAAGATTAGAGCCATAAGGGCACTAGACATGTACCACCCCACTACCACTATCAGATTAGAGCCATAATGGAAACTAGGTATCTACCACCCCACTACCACTATCAGATTAGAGCCATAAGGGCACTAGGCATCTATCACCCCACTACCACTATCAGATTAGAGCCATAAAGGCACTAGGCATCTACCACCCCACTACCACTATCAGATTAGAGCCATAATGGAGCCTAGGTATCTACCACCCCACTACCACTATCAGATTATAGCCATAATGGAGACTAGGTATCTACCACCCCACTACCACTATCAGATTAGAGCCAAAATGGAGACTAGGTATCTACCACCCCTCTACCTCTATCAGATTAGAGCCATAATGGAGACTAGGTATCTCCCACCCCACTACCACTATGTGATTAGAGCCATAATGGAGACTAGGTATCTACCACCCCACTAGCACTATCAGATTAGAGCCATAATGGAGACTAGACATCTCCACTATCAGATTAGAGCCATAAGGACACTAGACATCTACCACCCCACTACCACTATCAGATTAGAGCCATAATGGAGACTAGGTATCTACCACCCCACTACCTCTATCAGATTAGAGCCATAATGGAGATTAGGTATCTACCACACCACTACCACTATCAGATTATAGCCATAATGGAGACTAGGTATCTACCACCCCTCTACCTCTATCAGATTAGAGCCATAATGGAGACTAGGTATCTCCCACCCCACTACCACTATCAGATTAGAGCCATAAAGGCACTAGGCATCTACCACCCACTACCACTATCAGATTAGAGACATAATGGAGACTAGATATCTACCACCCCACTACCGCTATCATATTAGAGCCATAAGGGCACTAGGCATCTACCACCCCACTACCACTACCAGATTAGAGCCATATGGGCACTAGGCATCTACCACCCCACTACTACTACCAGATTAGAGCCAAACGGAGACTAGACATCTACCACCCCACTACCACTACCAGATTAGAGCCATAATGGAGACTAGGTATCTACCACCCCACTACCACTATCAGATTAGAGCCATAAGGGCACTAGGCATCTACCACCCCACTACCACTATCAGATTAGAGCCATAATGGAGACTAGGTATCTACCACCCCACTACCTCTATAAGATTAGAGCCATAAGGGCACTAGACATGTACCACCCCACTACCACTATCAGATTAGAGCCATAATGGAAACTAGGTATCTACCACCCCACTACCACTATCAGATTAGATCCATAAGGGCACTAGGCATCTATCAACCCACTACCACTATCAGATTAGAGCCATAAAGGCACTAGGCATCTACCACCCCACTACCACTATCAGATTAGAGCCATAATGGAGACTAGGTATCTACCACCCCACTACCACTATCAGATTAGAGCCATAAGGGCACTAGGCATCTACCACCACACTACCACTATCAGATTAGAGCCATAAGGGCCCTAGGCATCTACCACCCCGCTACCACTATAAGATTAGAGCCATAAGGGCACTAGACATGTACCACCGCACTACCACTATCAGATTAGAGCCATAATGGAAACTAGGTATCTACCACCCCACTACGACTATCAGATTAGAGCCATAAGGGCACTAGGCATCTATCACCCCACTACCACTATCAGATTAGAGCCATAAAGGCACTAGGCATCTACCACCCCACTACCACTATCAGATTAGAGGCATAATGGAGACTAGGTATCTACCACCCCACTACCACTATCAGATTAGAGCCATAAGGGCCCTAGGCATCTACCACCCCACTACCACTATCAGATTAGAGCCATAAAGGCACTAGGCATCTACCACCCCACTACCACTATCAGATTAGAGCCATAATGGAGACTAGGTATCTAGCACCCCACTACCACTATCAGATTAGAGCCATAATGGAGACTAGGTATCTACCACCCCACTACCACTACCAGATTAGAGCCATAATGGAGACTAGGTATCTACCACACCACTACCACTACCAGATTAGAGCCATAATGGAGACTAGTTATCTACCACCCCACTACCACTATGTGATTAGAGCCATAATGGAGACTAGGTATCTACCACCCCACTAGCACTATCAGATTAGAGCCATAATGGAGACTAGACATCTCCACTATCAGATTAGAGCCATAAGGACACTAGACATCTACCACCCCACTACCACTCTCAGATTAGAGCCATAATGGAGACTAGGTATCTACCGCCCCACTACCTCTATCAGATTAGAGCCATAATGGAGACTAGGTATCTACCACACCACTACCACTATCAGATTAGAGCCATAATGGAGACTAGGTATCTACCACCCCACTACCATTATCAGATTAGAGCCATAATGGAGACTAGGTATCTACCACTATCAGATTAGAGCCGTAAAGGCACTAGGCATCTACCACCCCACGACCACTATCAGATTAGAGCCATAATGGAGACTAGGTATCTACCACCCCACTACCACTATCAGATTAGAGCCATAAGGGCACTAGGCATCTACCACCACACTACCACTATCAGATTAGAGCCATAAGGGCACTAGGCATCTACCACCCCGCTACCACTATAAGATTAGAGCCATAAGGGCACTAGACATGTACCACCCCACTACCACTATCAGATTAGAGCCATAATGGAAACTAGGTATCTACCACCCCACTACCACTATCAGATTAGAGCCATAAGGGCACTAGGCATCTATCACCCCACTACCACTATCAGATTAGAGCCATAAAGGCACTAGGCATCTACCACCCCACTACCACTATCAGATTAGAGCCATAATGGAGCCTAGGTATCTACCACCCCACTACCACTATCAGATTATAGCCATAATGGAGACTAGGTATCTACCACCCAACTACCACTATCAGATTAGAGCCATAAAGGCACGAGGCATCTACCACCCCACTACCACTATCAGATTAGAGCCATAATGGAGACTAGGTATCTAGCACCCCACTACCACTATCAGATTAGAGCCATAATGGAGACTAGGTATCTACCACCCCACTACCACTACCAGATTAGAGCCATAATGGAGACTAGGTATCTACCACACCACTACCACTACCAGATTAGAGCCATAATGGAGACTAGGTATCTACCACCCCACTACCACTATCAGATTAGAGCCATAATGGAGACTAGGTATCTACCACCCCACTACTACTATCAGATTAGAGCCATAATGGAGACTAGGTATCTACCACCCCTCTACCACTACCAGATTAGAGCCATAATGGAGACTAGGTATCTACCACCCCACTACCACTATCAGATTAGAGCCATAATGGAGACTAGGTATCTACCACCCCACTAGCACTATCAGATTAGAGCCATAATGGAGACTAGACATCTCCACTATCAGATTAGAGCCATAAGGACACTAGACATCTACCACCCCACTACCACTATCAGATTAGAGCCATAATGGAGACTAGGTATCTACCACCCCTCTACCTCTATCAGATTAGAGCCATAATGGAGACTAGGTATCTCCCACCCCACTACCACTATCAGATTAGAGCCATAAGGGCACTAGGCATCTACCACCCCACTACCACTACCAGATTAGAGCCATATGGGCACTAGGCATCTACCACCCCACTACTACTACCAGATTAGAGCCATAATGGAGACTAGACATCTACCACCCCACTACCACTACCAGATTAGAGCCATAATGGAGACTAGGTATCTACCACCCCACTACCACTATCAGATTAGAGCCATAATGGAGACTAGGTATCTACCACCCCACTACCACTATCAGATTAGAGCCATAAGGGCACTAGGCATCTACCACCCCACTACCACTATCAGATTAGAGCCATAATGGAGACTAGGTATCTACCACCCCACTACCTCTATAAGATTAGAGCCATAAGGGCACTAGACATGTACCACCCCACTACCACTATCAGATTAAAGCCATAATGGAAACTAGGTATCTACCACCCCACTACCACTATCAGATTAGAGCCATAAGGGCACTAGGCATCTATCAACCCACTACCACTATCAGATTAGAGCCATAATGGAGACTAGGTATCTACCACCCCACTACCACTATCAGATTAGAGCCATAAGGGCACTAGGCATCTACCACCCCACTACCACTATCAGATTAGAGCCAAAAGGGCACTAGGCATCTACCACCCCTCTACCACTATCAAATTAGAGCCATAAGGGCACTAGACATGTACCACCCCACTACCACTATCAGATTAGAGCCATAATGGAAACTAGGTATCTACCACCCCACTACCACTATCAGATTAGAGCCATAAGGGCACTAGGCATCTATCACCCCACTACCACTATCAGATTAGAGCCATAAAGGCACTAGGCATCTACCACCCCACTACCACTATCAGATTAGAGCCATAATGGAGACTAGGTATCTACCACCCCACTACCACTATCAGATTAGAGCCATAATGGAGACTAGGTATCTACCACCCCACTACCACTATCAGATTAGAGCCATAATGGAGACTAGGTAACTACCACCCCACTACCACTACCAGATTAGAGCCATAATGGAGACTAGGTATCTACCACACCACTACCACTACCAGATTAGAGCCACAATGGAGACTAGGTATCTCCCACCCCACTACCACTATCAGATTAGAGCCATATGGGCACTAGGCATCTACCACCCCACTACTACTACCAGATTAGAGCCAAACGGAGACATCTACCACCCCACTACTACTACCAGATTAGAGCCATAAAGGAGACTAGTCATTTACCACCCCACTAACTCTATCAGATTAGAGCCATAATGGAGACTATGTATCTACCATTCCACTACCACTATCAGATTAAAGCCATAAGGGCACTAGGCATCTACCACCCCACTACCACTATCAGATTAGAGCCATAATGGAGACTAGGTATCTTCCACCCCACTACCACTACCAGACTAGAGCCATAATGGAGACTAGGTATCTACCACCCCACTACCACTACCAAATTAGAGCCATAATGGAGACTAGGTATCTACCACCCCACTACCACTATCAGATTAGAGCCATAATGGAGACTAGGTATCTACCACCCCACTACTACTATCAGATTAGAGCCATAATGGAGACTAGGTATCTACCACCCCTCTACCACTACCAGATTAGAGCCATAATGGAGACTAGGTATCTACCACCCCACTACCACTATCAGATTAGAGCCATAATGGAGACTAGGTATCTACCACCCCACTACCACTATCAGATTAGAGCCATAAGGGCACTAGGCATCTACCACCCCACTACCACTATCAGATTAGAGCCATAATGGAGACTAGGTATCTACCACCCCACTACCCCTATCAGATTAGAGCCATAATGGAGACTAGGTATCTACCACCCCACTACCACTATCAGATTAGAGCCATAATGGAGACTAGGTATCTACCACCCCACTACCACTATCAGATTAGAGCCATACGGGCTCTAGGCATCTACCACCCCACTACCACTATCAGATTAGAGCCATAATGGAGACTAGGTATCTATCACCCCACTACCATTATCAGATTAGAGCCATAAGGGCACTAGGCATCTACCACCCCACTACCACTATCAGATTAGAGCCATAATGGAGACTAGACATCTACCACTATCAGATTAGAGCCATAAGGACACTAGACATATACCACCCCACTACCACCATCAGATTAGAGCCATAATGGAGACTAGGTATCTTCCACCCCACTACCTCTATCAGATTAGAGCCATAATGGAGACTAGGTATCTACCACCCCACTACCACTATCAGATTATAGCCATAATGGAGACTAGGTATCTACCACCCCTCTACCTCTATCAGATTAGAGCCATAATGGAGACTAGGTATCTACCACCCCACTACCACTATCAGATTAGAGCCATAAAGGCACTAGGCATCTACCACCCCACTACCACTATCAGATTAGAGCAATAATGGAGACTAGATATCTACCACCCCACTACCGCTATCATATTAGAGCCATAAGGGCACTAGGCATCTACCACCCCACTACCACTACCAGATTAGAGCCACTACCAGATTAGAGCCATATGGGCACTAGGCATTTACCACCCCACTACTACTACCAGATTAGAGCCAAAATGGAGACTAGACATCTACCACCCCACTACTACTACCAGATTAGAGCCATAAGGGAGACTAGTTATTTACCACCCCACTACCTCTATCAGATTAGAGCCATAATGGAGACTATGTATCTACCATTCCACTACCACTATCAGATTAAAGCCATAAGGGCACTAGGCATCTACCACCCCACTACCACTACCAGATTAGAGCCATATGGGCACTAGGCATCTACCACCCCACTACTACTACCAGATTAGAGCCATAATGGAGACTAGACATCTACCACCCCACTACCACTACCAGATTAGAGCCATAATGGAGACTAGGTATCTACCACCCCACTACCACTATCAGATTAGAGCCATAATGGAGACTAGGTATCTACCACCCCACTACCACTATCAGATTAGAGCCATAAGGGCACTAGGCATCTACCACCCCACTACCACTATCAGATTAGAGCCATAATGGAGACTAGGTATCTACCACCCCACTACCTCTATAAGATTAGAGCCATAAGGGCACTAGACATGTACCACCCCACTACCACTATCAGATTAAAGCCATAATGGAAACTAGGTATCTACCACCCCACTACCACTATCAGATTAGAGCCATAAGGGCACTAGGCATCTATCAACCCACTACCACTATCAGATTAGAGCCATAATGGAGACTAGGTATCTACCACCCCACTACCACTATCAGATTAGAGCCATAAGGGCACTAGGCATCTACCACCCCACTACCACTATCAGATTAGAGCCAAAAGGGCACTAGGCATCTACCACCCCGCTACCACTATCAAATTAGAGCCATAAGGGCACTAGACATGTACCACCCCACTACCACTATCAGATTAGAGCCATAATGGAAACTAGGTATCTACCACCCCACTACCACTATCAGATTAGAGCCATAAGGGCACTAGGCATCTATCACCCCACTACCACTATCCGATTAGAGCCATAAAGGCACTAGGCATCTACCACCCCACTACCACTATCAGATTAGAGCCATAATGGAGACTAGGTATCTACCACCCCACTACCACTATCAGATTAGAGCCATAATGGAGACTAGGTATCTACCACCCCACTACCACTATCAGATTAGAGCCATAATGGAGACTAGGTAACTACCACCCCACTACCACTACCAGATTAGAGCCATAATGGAGACTAGGTATCTACCACACCACTACCACTACCAGATTAGAGCCACAATGGAGACTAGGTATCTCCCACCCCACTACCACTATCAGATTAGAGCCATATGGGCACTAGGCATCTACCACCCCACTACTACCACCAGATTAGAGCCAAACGGAGACATCTACCACCCCACTACTACTACCAGATTAGAGCCATAAAGGAGACTAGTCATTTACCACCCCACTAACTCTATCAGATTAGAGCCATAATGGAGACTATGTATCTACCATTCCACTACCACTATCAGATTAAAGCCATAAGGGCACTAGGCATCTACCACCCCACTACCACTATCAGATTAGAGCCATAATGGAGACTAGGTATCTTCCACCCCACTACCACTACCAGACTAGAGCCATAATGGAGACTAGGTATCTACCACCCCACTACCACTACCAAATTAGAGCCATAATGGAGACTAGGTATCTACCACCCCACTACCACTATCAGATTAGAGCCATAATGGAGACTAGGTATCTACCACCCCACTACTACTATCAGATTAGAGCCATAATGGAGACTAGGTATCTACCACCCCTCTACCACTACCAGATTAGAGCCATAATGGAGACTAGGTATCTACCACCCCACTACCACTATCAGATTAGAGCCATAATGGAGACTAGGTATCTACCACCCCACTACCACTATCAGATTAGAGCCATAAGGGCACTAGGCATCTACCACCCCACTACCACTATCAGATTAGAGCCATAATGGAGACTAGGTATCTACCACCCCACTACCCCTATCAGATTAGAGCCATAATGGAGACTAGGTATCTACCACCCCACTACCTCTATCAGATTAGAGCCATAATGGAGACTAGGTATCTACCACCCCACTACCACTATCAGATTAGAGCCATACGGGCTCTAGGCATCTACCACCCCACTACCACTATCAGATTAGAGCCATAATGGAGACTAGGTATCTATCACCCCACTACCATTATCAGATTAGAGCCATAATGGAGACTAGACATCTACCACTATCAGATTAGAGCCATAAGGACACTAGACATATACCACCCCACTACCACCATCAGATTAGAGCCATAATGGAGACTAGGTATCTTCCACCCCACTACCTCTATCAGATTAGAGCCATAATGGAGACTAGGTATCTACCACCCCACTACCACTATCAGATTATAGCCATAATGGAGACTAGGTATCTACCACCCCACTACCTCTATCAGATTAGAGCCATAATGGAGACTAGGTATCTACCACCCCACTACCACTATCAGATTAGAGCCATAAAGGCACTAGGCATCTACCACCCCACTACCACTATCAGATTAGAGCAATAATGGAGACTAGATATCTACCACCCCACTACCGCTATCATATTAGAGCCATAAGGGCACTAGGCATCTACCACCCCACTACCACTACCAGATTAGAGCCACTACCAGATTAGAGCCATATGGGCACTAGGCATTTACCACCCCACTACTACTACCAGATTAGAGCCAAAATGGAGACTAGACATCTACCACCCCACTACTACTACCAGATTAGAGCCATAAGGGAGACTAGTTATTTACCACCCCACTACCTCTATCAGATTAGAGCCATAATGGAGACTATGTATCTACCATTCCACTACCACTATCAGATTAAAGCCATAAGGGCACTAGGCATCTACCACCCCACTACCACTATCAGATTAGAGCCATAATGGAGACTAGGTATCTGCCACCCCACTACCACTATCAGATTAGAGCCATAATGGAGACTAGGTATCTACCACCCCACTACCCCTATCAGATTAGAGCCATAATGGAGACTAGGTATCTACCACCCCACTACCACTATCAGATTAGAGCCATAATGGAGACTAGGTATCTACCACCCCACTACCACTATCAGATTAGAGCCATACGGGCTCTAGGCATCTACCACCCCACTACCACTATCAGATTAGAGCCATAATGGAGACTAGGTATCTATCACCCCACTACCATTATCAGATTAGAGCCATAAGGGCACTAGGCATTTACCACCCCACTACCACTATCAGATTAGAGCCATAATGGAGACTAGACATCTACCACTATCAGATTAGAGCCATAAGGACACTAGACATCTACCACCCCACTACCACTATCAGATTAGAGCCATAATGGAGACTAGGTATCTTCCACCCCACTACCTCTATCAGATTAGAGCCATAATGGAGACTAGGTATCTACCACCCCACTACCACTATCAGATTATAGCCATAATGGAGACTAGGTATCTACCACCCCTCTACCTCTATCAGATTAGAGCCATAATGGAGACTAGGTATCTACCACCCCACTACCTCTATCAGATTAGAGCCATAAGGGCACTAGGCATCTACCACCCCACTACCACTATCAGATTAGAGCAATAATGGAGACTAGATATCTACCACCCCACTACCGCTATCATATTAGAGCCATAAGGGCACTAGGCATCTACCACCCCACTACCACTACCAGATTAGAGCCACTACCAGATTAGAGCCATATGGGCACTAGGCATTTACCACCCCACTACTACTACCAGATTAGAGCCAAAATGGAGACTAGACATCTACCACCCCACTACTACTACCAGATTAGAGCCATAAGGGAGACTAGTTATTTACCACCCCACTACCTCTATCAGATTAGAGCCATAATGGAGACTATGTATCTACCATTCCACTACCACTATCAGATTAAAGCCATAAGGGCACTAGGCATCTACCACCCCACTACCACTATCAGATTAGAGCCATAATGGAGACTAGGTATCTACCACCCCACTACCACTATCAGATTAGAGCCATAATGGAGACTAGGTATCTTCCACCCCACTTCCTCTATCAGATTAGAGCCATAATGGAGACTAGGTATCTTCCACCCCACTACCACTACCAAATTAGACCCATAATGGAGACTAGGTATCTACCACCCACTACCACTATCAGATTAGAGCCATAATGGAGACTAGGTATATACCACCCCACTACTACTATCAGATTAGAGCCATAATGGAGACTAGGTATCTACCACCCCTCTACCACTACCAGATTAGAGCCATAATGGAGACTAGGTATCTACCACCCCACTACCACTATCAGATTAGAGCCATAAGGGCACTAGGCATCTACCACCCCACTACCACTATCAGATTAGAGCCAAAAGGGCACTAGGCATCTACCACCCCGCTACCACTATCAGATTAGAGCCATAAGGGCACTAGACATGTACCACCTCACTACCACTATCAGATTAGAGCCATAATGGAAACTAGGTATCTACCACCCCACTACCACTATCAGATTAGAGCCATAAGTGCACTAGGCATCTATCACCCCACTACCACTATCAGATTAGAGCCATAAAGGCACTAGGCATCTACCACTCCACTACCACTATCAGATTAGAGCCATAATGGAGACTAGGTATCTACCACCCCACTACCACTATCAGATTAGAGCCATAATGGAGACAAGGTATCTACCACCCCACTACCACTATCAGATTAGAGCCATAATGGAGACTAGGTATCTACCACCCCACTACCACTATCAGATTAGAGCCATAATGGAGACTAGGTATCTACCACCCCACTACCTCTATCAGATTAGAGCCATAATGGAGACTAGGTATCTACCACCCCACTACCTCTATAAGATTAGAGCCATAAGGGCACTTGGCATCTACCACCCCACTACCAATATCAGATTAGAGCCATAATGGAGACTAGGTATCTACCACCCCACTACCACTACCAGATTAGAGCCATAATGGAGACAAGGTATCTACCACCCCACTACCACTATCAGATTAGAGCCATAATGGAGACTAGGTATCTACCACCCCACTACCACTATCAGATTAGAGCCATAATGGAGACTAGGTATCTACCACCCCACTACCTCTATCAGATTAGAGCCATAATGGAGACTAGGTATCTACCACCCCACTACCTCTATAAGATTAGAGCCATAAGGGCACTTGGCATCTACCACCCCACTACCAATATCAGATTAGAGCCATAAAGGCACTAGGCATCTACCACCCCACTACCACTATCAGATTAGAGCCATAATGGAGACTAGGTATCTACCACCCCACTACCACTATCAGATTAGAGCCATAATGGAGACTAGGTATCTATCACCCCACTACCATTATCAGATTAGAGCGATAAAGGCACTAGGCATCTACCACCCCACTACCACTATCAGATTAAAGCCATAATGGAGACTAGACATCTACCACTATCAAATTAGAGCCATAAGGACACTAGACATCTACCACCCCACTACCACTATCAGATTAGAGCCATAATGGAGACTAGGTATCTACCACCCCACTACCTATATCAGATTATAGCCATAATGGAGACTAGGTATCTACCACCCCTCTACCTCTATCAGATTAGAGCCATATTGGAGACTAGGTATCTACCACCCCACTACCACTATGTGATTAGAGCCATAATGGAGAATAGGTATATACCACCCCACTACCACTATCAGATTAGAGCCATAATGGAGACTAGGTTTCTACCACCCCACTACCACTATCAGATTAGAGCCATAAAGGCACTAGGCATCTACCACCCCACTACCACTATCAGATTAGAGCCATAAAGGCACTAGGCATCTACCACCCCACTACCACTATCAGATTAGAGCAATAATGGAGACTAGGTATCTACCACCCCACTACCACTATCAGATTAGAGCCATAAGGGCACTAGGCATCTATCACCCCACTACCACTATCAGATTAGAGCCATAAAGGCACTTGGCATCTACCACCCCACTACCACTATCAGATTAGAGCCATAATGGAGACTAGGTATCTACCACACCACTACCACTATCAGATTAGAGCCATAATGGAGACTAGGTATCTATCACCCCACTACCATTATCAGATTAGAGCCATAATGGAGACTAGGTATCTACCACCCCACTACCACTATCAGATTAGAGCCATAATGGAGACTAGGTAACTACCACCCCACTACCACTACCAGATTAGAGCCATAATGGAGACTAGGTATCTACCACCCCACTACCACTATCAGATTAGAGCCATAATGGAGACTAGGTATCTACCACCCCACTACCTCTATCAGATTAGAGCCATAATGGAGACTAGGTATCTACCACCCCACTACCTCTATAAGATTAGAGCCATAAGGGCACTTGGCATCTACCACCCCACTACCAATATCAGATTAGAGCCATAAAGGCACTAGGCATCTACCACCCCACTACCACTATCAGATTAGAGCCATAATGGAGACTAGGTATCTACCACCCCACTACCACTATCAGATTAGAGCCATAATGGAGACTAGGTATCTATCACCCCACTACCATTATCAGATTAGAGCGATAAAGGCATTAGGCATCTACCACCCCACTACCACTATCAGATTAAAGCCATAATGGAGACTAGACATCTACCACTATCAAATTAGAGCCATAAGGACACTAGACATCTACCACCCCACTACCACTATCAGATTAGAGCCATAATGGAGACTAGGTATCTACCACCCCACTACCTATATCAGATTATAGCCATAATGGAGACTAGGTATCTACCACCCCTCTACCTCTATCAGATTAGAGCCATATTGGAGACTAGGTATCTACCACCCCACTACCACTATGTGATTAGAGCCATAATGGAGAATAGGTATATACCACCCCACTACCACTATCAGATTAGAGCCATAATGGAGACTAGGTTTCTACCACCCCACTACCACTATCAGATTAGAGCCATAAAGGCACTAGGCATCTACCACCCCACTACCACTATCAGATTAGAGCCATAAAGGCACTAGGCATCTACCACCCCACTACCACTATCAGATTAGAGCAATAATGGAGACTAGGTATCTACCACCCCACTACCACTATCAGATTAGAGCCATAAGGGCACTAGGCATCTATCACCCCACTACCACTATCAGATTAGAGCCATAAAGGCACTTGGCATCTACCACCCCACTACCACTATCAGATTAGAGCCATAATGGAGACTAGGTATCTACCACACCACTACCACTATCAGATTAGAGCCATAATGGAGACTAGGTATCTATCACCCCACTACCATTATCAGATTAGAGCCATAATGGAGACTAGGTATCTACCACCCCACTACCACTATCAGATTAGAGCCATAATGGAGACTAGGTAACTACCACCCCACTACCACTACCAGATTAGAGCCATAATGGAGACTAGGTATCTACCACCCCACTACCACTATCAGAATAGAGCCATAATGGAGACTAGGTATCTACCACCCCACTACCTCTATCAGATTAGAGCCATAATGGAGACTAGGTATCTACCACCCCACTACCTCTATAAGATTAGAGCCATAAGGGCACTTGGCATCTACCACCCCACTACCAATATCAGATTAGAGCCATAAAGGCACTAGGCATCTACCACCCCACTACCACTATCAGATTAGAGCCATAATGGAGACTAGGTATCTACCACCCCACTACCAATATCAGATTAGAGCCATAATGGAGACTAGTTATCTATCACCCCACTACCATTATCAGATTAGAGCCATAAAGGCACTAGGCATCTACCACCCCACTACCACTATCAGATTAGAGCCATAATGGAGACTAGGTATCTACCACCCCACTACCTATATCAGATTAGAGCCATAATGGAGACTAGGTATCTACCACCCCACTACCACTATCAGATTATAGCCATAATGGAGACTAGGTATCTACCACCCCTCTACCTCTATCAGATTAGAGCCATATTGGAGACTAGGTATCTACCACCCCACTACCACTATGTGATTAGAGCCATAATGGAGACTAGGTATATACCACCCCACTACCACTATCAGATTAGAGCCATAATGGAGACTAGGTTTCTACCACCCCACTACCACTATCAGATTAGAGCCATAAAGGCACTAGGCATCTACCACCCCACTACCACTATCAGATTAGAGCCATAAAGGCACTAGGCATCTACCACCCCACTACCACTATCAGATTAGAGCAATAATGGAGACTAGGTATCTACCACCCCACTACCACTATCAGATTAGAGCCATAAGGGCACTAGGCATCTATCACCCCACTACCACTATCAGATTAGAGCCATAAAGGCACTTGGCATCTACCACCCCACTACCACTATCAGATTAGAGCCATAATGGAGACTAGGTATCTACCACCCCACTACCACTATCAGATTAGAGCCATAATGGAGACTAGGTATCTATCACCCCACTACCATTATCAGATTAGAGCCATAAAGGCACTAGGCATCTACCACCCCACTACCACTATCAGATTAGAGCCATAATGGAGACTAGACATCTACCACTATCAGATTAGAGCCATAAGGACACTAAACATCTACCACCCCACTACCACTATCAGATTAAAGCCATAATGGAGACTAGGTATCTACCACCCCACTACCTATATCAGATTAGAGCCAAAATGGAGACTAGGTATCTACCACCCCACTACCACTATCAGATTATAGCCATAATGGAGACTAGGTATCTACCACCCCACTACCTCTATCAGATTAGAGCCATATTGGAGACTAGGTATCTACCACCCCACTACCACTATGTGATTAGAGCCATAATGGAGACTAGGTATCTACCACCCCACTACCACTATCAGATTAGAGCCATAATGGAGACTAGGTTTCTACCACCCCACTACCACTATCAGATTAGAGCCATATTGGAGACTACGTATCTACCACCCCACTACCACTATGTGATTAGAGCCATAATGGAGACTAGGTATCTACCACCTCACTACCACTATCAGATTAGAGCCATAATGGAGACTAGGTTTCTACCACCCCACTACCACTATCAGATTAGAGCCATAAAGGCACTAGGCATCTACCACCCCACCACACTACCACTATCAGATTAGAGCAATAATGGAGACTAGGTATCTACCACCCCACTACAACTATCAGATTAGAGCCATAGAGGCACTAGGCATCTACCACCCCACTACCACTATCAGATTAGAGCCATAATGGAGACTAGACATCTACCACTATCAGATTAGAGCCATAAGGACACTAGACATCTACCACCCCACTACGACTATCAGATTAGAGCCATAATGGAGACTAGGTATCTACCACCCCACTACCTATATCAGATTAGAGCCAAAATGGAGACTAGGTATCTACCACCCCACTACCTCTATCAGATTATAGCCATAATGGAGACTAGGTATCTACCACCCCTCTACCTCTATCAGATTAGAGCCATATTGGAGACTAGGTATCTACCACCCCACTACCACTATGTGATTAGAGCCATAATGGAGACTAGGTATCTACCACCCCACTACCACTATCAGATTAGAGCCATAATGGAGACTAGGTTTCTACCACCCCACTACCACTATCAGATTAGAGCCATAAAGGCACTAGGCATCTACCACCCCACTACCACTATCAGATTAGAGCCATAATGGAGACTAGGTATCCACCACCCCACTACCACTATCAGATTAGAGCCATAATAGAGACTAGGTATCTACCACCCCACTACCTCTATAAGATTAGAGCCATAAGGGCACTTGGCATCTACCACCCCTCTACCACTATCAGATTAGAGCCATAAAGGCACTAGGCATCTACCACCCCACTACCACTATCAGATTAGAGCCATAATGGAGACTAGACATCTACCACTATCAGATTAGAGCCATAAAGGCACTAGGCATCTACCACCCCACTACCACTATCAGATTAGAGCCATAATGGAGACTAGGTATCTACCACCCCACTACCACTATCAGATTAGAGCCATAATGGAGACTAGGTATCTATCACCCCACTACCATTATCAGATTAGAGCCATAAAGGCACTAGGCATCTACCACCCCACTACCTCTATCAGATTAGAGCCATATTGGAGACTAGGTATCTACCACCCCACTACCACTATGTGATTAGAGCCATAAAGGCACTAGGCATCTACCACCCCACTACCACTATCAGATTAGAGCCATAATGGAGACTAGACATCTACCACCCCACTACCATTATCAGATTAGAGCCATAAAGGCACTAAGCATCTACCACCCCACTACCACTATCAGATTAGAGCCATAATGGAGACTAGACATCTACCACTATCAGATTAGAGCCATAAGGACACTAGACATCTACCACCCACTACCACTATCAGATTAGAGCCATAATGGAGACTAGGTATCTACCACCCCACTACCTATATCAGATTAGAGCCATAATGGAGACTAGGTATCTACCACCCCACTACCACTATCAGATTAGAGCCATAATGGAGACTAGGTTTCTACCACCCCACTACCACTATCAGATTAGAGCCATAAAGGCACTAGGCATCTACCACCCCACTACCACTATCAGATTAGAGCCATAATGGAGACTAGGTATCTACCACCCCACTACCACTACCAGATTAGAGCCATAATGGAGACTAGGTATCTACCACCCCACTAGCACTATCAGATTAGAGCCATAATGGAGACTAGGTATCTACCACCCCACTACCACTATCAGATTAGAGCCATAAGGGCACTAGGCATCTACCACCACACTACCACTATCAGATTAGAGCCATAATGGAGACTAGGTATCTACCACTCCACTACCTCTATCAGATTAGAGCCATAATGGAGACTAGGTATCTACCACCCCACTACCTCTATCAGATTAGAGCCATAATGGAGACTAGGTATCTACCACCCCACTACCACTATCAGATTAGAGCCATACGGGCTCTAGGCATCTACCACCCCACTACCACTATCATATTAGAGCCATAATGGAGACTAGGTATCTATCACCCCACTACCATTATCAGATTAGAGCCATAAGGGCACTAGGCATTTACCACCCCACTACCACTATCAGATTAGAGCCATAATGGAGACTAGACATCTACCACTATCAGATTAGAGCCATAAGGACACTAGACATATACCACCCCACTACCACCATCAGATTAGAGCCATAATGGAGACTAGGTATCTTCCACCCCACTACCTCTATCAGATTAGAGCCATAATGGAGACTAGGTATCTACCACCCCACTACCACTATCAGATTATAGCCATAATGGAGACTAGGTATCTACCACCCCTCTACCTCTATCAGATTAGAGCCATAATGGAGACTAGGTATCTACCACCCCACTACCACTATCAGATTAGAGCCATAAAGGCACTAGGCATCTACCACCCCACTACCACTATCAGATTAGAGCAATAATGGAGACTAGATATCTACCACCCCACTACCGCTATCATATTAGAGCCATAAGGGCACTAGGCATCTACCACCCCACTACCACTACCAGATTAGAGCCATATGGGCAATAGGCATCTACCACCCCACTACTACTACCAGATTAGAGCCAAAACGGAGACTAGACATCTACCACCCCACTACTACTACCAGATTAGAGCCATAAGGGAGACTAGTCATTTACCACCCCACTACCTCTATCAGATTAGAGCCATAATGGAGACTATGTATCTACCATTCTTCTACCACTATCAGATTAAAGCCATAAGGGCACTAGGCATCTACCACCCCACTACCACTATCAGATTAGAGCCATAATGGAGACTAGGTATCTACCACCCCACTACCACTATCAGATTAGAGCCATAATGGAGATTGGGTATCTTCCACCCCACTACCTCTATCAGATTAGAGCCATAATGGAGACTAGGTATCTACCACCCCACTACCACTATCAGATTAGAGCCATAATGGAGACTAGGTTTCTACCACCCCACTACCACTATCAGATTAGAGCCATAAAGGCACTAGGCATCTACCACCCCAATACCACTATCAGATTAGAGCCATAATGGAGACTAGGTATCCACCACCCCACTACCTCTATCAGATTAGAGCCATAATAGAGACTAGGTATCTACCACCCCACTACCTCTATAAGATTAGAGCCATAAGGGCACTTGGCATCTACCACCCCTCTACCACTATCAGATTAGAGCCATAAAGGCACTAGGCATCTACCACCCCACTACCACTATCAGATTAGAGCCATAATGGAGACTAGACATCTACCACTATCAGATTAGAGCCATAAAGGCACTAGGCATCTACCACCCCACTACCACTATCAGATTAGAGCCATAATGGAGACTAGGTATCTACCACCCCACTACCACTATCAGATTAGAGCCATAATGGAGACTAGGTATCTATCACCCCACTACCATTATCAGATTAGAGCCATAAAGGCACTAGGCATCTACCACCCCACTACCTCTATCAGATTAGAGCCATATTGGAGACTAGGTATCTACCACCCCACTACCACTATGTGATTAGAGCCATAAAGGCACTAGGCATCTACCACCCCACTACCACTATCAGATTAGAGCCATAATGGAGACTAGACATCTACCACCCCACTACCACTATCAGATTAGAGCCATAATGGAGACTAGGTATCTACCACCCCACTACCTATATCAGATTAGAGCCATAATGGAGACTAGGTATCTACCACCCCACTACCACTATCAGATTATAGCCATAATGGAGACTAGGTATCTACCACCCCTCTACCTCTATCAGATTAGAGCCATATTGGAGACTAAGTATCTACCACCCCACTACCACTATGTGATTAGAGCCATAATGGAGACTAGGTATCTACCACCCCACTACCACTATCAGATTAGAGCCATAATGGAGACTAGGTATCTACCACCCCACTACCACTATCAGATTAGAGCCATAATGGAGACTAGGTATCTATCACCCCACTACCATTATCAGATTAGAGCCATAAAGGCACTAAGCATCTACCACCCCACTACCACTATCAGATTAGAGCCATAATGGAGACTAGACATCTACCACTATCAGATTAGAGCCATAAGGACACTAGACATCTACCACCCACTACCACTATCAGATTAGAGCCATAATGGAGACTAGGTATCTACCACCCCACTACCTATATCAGATTAGAGCCATAATGGAGACTAGGTATCTACCACCCCACTACCACTATCAGATTAGAGCCATAATGGAGACTAGGTTTCTACCACCCCACTACCACTATCAGATTAGAGCCATAAAGGCACTAGGCATCTACCACCCCACTACCACTATCAGATTAGAGCCATAATGGAGACTAGGTATCTACCACCCCTCTACCACTACCAGATTAGAGCCATAATGGAGACTAGGTATCTACCACCCCACTAGCACTATCAGATTAGAGCCATAATGGAGACTAGGTATCTACCACCCCACTACCACTATCAGATTAGAGCCATAAGGGCACTAGGCATCTACCACCACACTACCACTATCAGATTAGAGCCATAATGGAGACTAGGTATCTACCACTCCACTACCTCTATCAGATTAGAGCCATAATGGAGACTAGGTATCTACCACCCCACTACCTCTATCAGATTAGAGCCATAATGGAGACTAGGTATCTACCACCCCACTACCACTATCAGATTAGAGCCATACGGGCTCTAGGCATCTACCACCCCACTACCACTATCATATTAGAGCCATAATGGAGACTAGGTATCTATCACCCCACTACCATTATCAGATTAGAGCCATAAGGGCACTAGGCATTTACCACCCCACTACCACTATCAGATTAGAGCCATAATGGAGACTAGACATCTACCACTATCAGATTAGAGCCATAAGGACACTAGACATATACCACCCCACTACCACCATCAGATTAGAGCCATAATGGAGACTAGGTATCTTCCACCCCACTACCTCTATCAGATTAGAGCCATAATGGAGACTAGGTATCTACCACCCCACTACCACTATCAGATTATAGCCATAATGGAGACTAGGTATCTACCACCCCTCTACCTCTATCAGATTAGAGCCATAATGGAGACTAGGTATCTACCACCCCACTACCACTATCAGATTAGAGCCATAAAGGCACTAGGCATCTACCACCCCACTACCACTATCAGATTAGAGCAATAATGGAGACTAGATATCTACCACCCCACTACCGCTATCATATTAGAGCCATAAGGGCACTAGGCATCTACCACCCCACTACCACTACCAGATTAGAGCCATATGGGCAATAGGCATCTACCACCCCACTACTACTACCAGATTAGAGCCAAAACGGAGACTAGACATCTACCACCCCACTACTACTACCAGATTAGAGCCATAAGGGAGACTAGTCATTTACCACCCCACTACCTCTATCAGATTAGAGCCATAATGGAGACTATGTATCTACCATTCTTCTACCACTATCAGATTAAAGCCATAAGGGCACTAGGCATCTACCACCCCACTACCACTATCAGATTAGAGCCATAATGGAGACTAGGTATCTACCACCCCACTACCACTATCAGATTAGAGCCATAATGGAGATTGGGTATCTTCCACCCCACTACCTCTATCAGATTAGAGCCATAATGGAGACTAGGTATCTTCCACCCCACTACCACTACCAAATTAGAGCCATAAGGGAGACTAGTCATTTACCACCCCACTACCTCTATCAGATTAGAGCCATAAAGGCACTAGGCATCTACCACCCCACTACCACTATCAGATTAGAGCAATAATGGAGACTAGGTATCTACCACCCCACTACCACTATCAGATTAGAGCCATAAGGGCACTAGGCATCTATCACCCCACTACCACTATCAGATTAGAGCCATAAAGGCACTTGGCATCTACCACCCCACTACCACTATCAGATTAGAGCCATAATGGAGACTAGGTATCTACCACACCACTACCACTATCAGATTAGAGCCATAATGGAGACTAGGTATCTATCACCCCACTACCATTATCAGATTAGAGCCATAATGGAGACTAGGTATCTACCACCCCACTACCACTATCAGATTAGAGCCATAATGGAGACTAGGTAACTACCACCCCACTACCACTACCAGATTAGAGCCATAATGGAGACTAGGTATCTACCACCCCACTACCACTATCAGATTAGAGCCATAATGGAGACTAGGTATCTACCACCCCACTACCTCTATCAGATTAGAGCCATAATGGAGACTAGGTATCTACCACCCCACTACCTCTATAAGATTAGAGCCATAAGGGCACTAGGCATCTACCACCCCACTACCACTATCAGATTAGAGCCATAATGGAGACTAGGTATCTACCACCCCACTACCACTATCAGATTAGAGCCATAATGGAGACTAGGTATCTATCACCCCACTACCATTATCAGATTAGAGCGATAAAGGCACTAGGCATCTACCACCCCACTACCACTATCAGATTAAAGCCATAATGGAGACTAGACATCTACCACTATCAAATTAGAGCCATAAGGACACTAGACATCTACCACCCCACTACCACTATCAGATTAGAGCCATAATGGAGACTAGGTATCTACCACCCCACTACCTATATCAGATTATAGCCATAATGGAGACTAGGTATCTACCACCCCTCTACCTCTATCAGATTAGAGCCATATTGGAGACTAGGTATCTACCACCCCACTACCACTATGTGATTAGAGCCATAATGGAGAATAGGTATATACCACCCCACTACCACTATCAGATTAGAGCCATAATGGAGACTAGGTTTCTACCACCCCACTACCACTATCAGATTAGAGCCATAAAGGCACTAGGCATCTACCACCCCACTACCACTATCAGATTAGAGCCATAAAGGCACTAGGCATCTACCACCCCACTACCACTATCAGATTAGAGCAATAATGGAGACTAGGTATCTACCACCCCACTACCACTATCAGATTAGAGCCATAAGGGCACTAGGCATCTATCACCCCACTACCACTATCAGATTAGAGCCATAAAGGCACTTGGCATCTACCACCCCACTACCACTATCAGATTAGAGCCATAATGGAGACTAGGTATCTACCACACCACTACCACTATCAGATTAGAGCCATAATGGAGACTAGGTATCTATCACCCCACTACCATTATCAGATTAGAGCCATAATGGAGACTAGGTATCTACCACCCCACTACCACTATCAGATTAGAGCCATAATGGAGACTAGGTAACTACCACCCCACTACCACTACCAGATTAGAGCCATAATGGAGACTAGGTATCTACCACCCCACTACCACTATCAGAATAGAGCCATAATGGAGACTAGGTATCTACCACCCCACTACCTCTATCAGATTAGAGCCATAATGGAGACTAGGTATCTACCACCCCACTACCTCTATAAGATTAGAGCCATAAGGGCACTTGGCATCTACCACCCCACTACCAATATCAGATTAGAGCCATAAAGGCACTAGGCATCTACCACCCCACTACCACTATCAGATTAGAGCCATAATGGAGACTAGGTATCTACCACCCCACTACCAATATCAGATTAGAGCCATAATGGAGACTAGTTATCTATCACCCCACTACCATTATCAGATTAGAGCCATAATGGAGACTAGGCATCTACCACCCCACTACCACTATCAGATTAGAGCCATAATGGAGACTAGGTATCTACCACCCCACTACCTATATCAGATTAGAGCCATAATGGAGACTAGGTATCTACCACCCCACTACCACTATCAGATTATAGCCATAATGGAGACTAGGTATCTACCACCCCTCTACCTCTATCAGATTAGAGCCATATTGGAGACTAGGTATCTACCACCCCACTACCACTATGTGATTAGAGCCATAATGGAGACTAGGTATATACCACCCCACTACCACTATCAGATTAGAGCCATAATGGAGACTAGGTTTCTACCACCCCACTACCACTATCAGATTAGAGCCATAAAGGCACTAGGCATCTACCACCCCACTACCACTATCAGATTAGAGCCATAAAGGCACTAGGCATCTACCACCCCACTACCACTATCAGATTAGAGCAATAATGGAGACTAGGTATCTACCACCCCACTACCACTATCAGATTAGAGCCATAAGGGCACTAGGCATCTATCACCCCACTACCACTATCAGATTAGAGCCATAAAGGCACTTGGCATCTACCACCCCACTACCACTATCAGATTAGAGCCATAATGGAGACTAGGTATCTACCACCCCACTACCACTATCAGATTAGAGCCATAATGGAGACTAGGTATCTATCACCCCACTACCATTATCAGATTAGAGCCATAAAGGCACTAGGCATCTACCACCCCACTACCACTATCAGATTAGAGCCATAATGGAGACTAGACATCTACCACTATCAGATTAGAGCCATAAGGACACTAAACATCTACCACCCCACTACCACTATCAGATTAAAGCCATAATGGAGACTAGGTATCTACCACCCCACTACCTATATCAGATTAGAGCCAAAATGGAGACTAGGTATCTACCACCCCACTACCACTATCAGATTATAGCCATAATGGAGACTAGGTATCTACCACCCCACTACCTCTATCAGATTAGAGCCATATTGGAGACTAGGTATCTACCACCCCACTACCACTATGTGATTAGAGCCATAATGGAGACTAGGTATCTACCACCCCACTACCACTATCAGATTAGAGCCATAATGGAGACTAGGTTTCTACCACCCCACTACCACTATCAGATTAGAGCCATATTGGAGACTACGTATCTACCACCCCACTACCACTATGTGATTAGAGCCATAATGGAGACTAGGTATCTACCACCTCACTACCACTATCAGATTAGAGCCATAATGGAGACTAGGTTTCTACCACCCCACTACCACTATCAGATTAGAGCCATAAAGGCACTAGGCATCTACCACCCCACCACACTACCACTATCAGATTAGAGCAATAATGGAGACTAGGTATCTACCACCCCACTACCACTATCAGATTAGAGCCATAGAGGCACTAGGCATCTACCACCCCACTACCACTATCAGATTAGAGCCATAATGGAGACAGATTAGAGCCATAAGGGAGACTAGACATCTACCACCCCACTACGACTATCAGATTAGAGCCATAATGGAGACTAGGTATCTACCACCCCACTACCTATATCAGATTAGAGCCAAAATGGAGACTAGGTATCTACCACCCCACTACCTCTATCAGATTATAGCCATAATGGAGACTAGGTATCTACCACCCCTCTACCTCTATCAGATTAGAGCCATATTGGAGACTAGGTATCTACCACCCCACTACCACTATGTGATTAGAGCCATAATGGAGACTAGGTATCTACCACCCCACTACCACTATCAGATTAGAGCCATAATGGAGACTAGGTTTCTACCACCCCACTACCACTATCAGATTAGAGCCATAAAGGCACTAGGCATCTACCACCCCACTACCACTATCAGATTAGAGCCATAATGGAGACTAGGTATCCACCACCCCACTACCTCTATCAGATTAGAGCCATAATAGAGACTAGGTATCTACCACCCCACTACCTCTATAAGATTAGAGCCATAAGGGCACTTGGCATCTACCACCCCTCTACCACTATCAGATTAGAGCCATAAAGGCACTAGGCATCTACCACCCCACTACCACTATCAGATTAGAGCCATAATGGAGACTAGACATCTACCACTATCAGATTAGAGCCATAAAGGCACTAGGCATCTACCACCCCACTACCACTATCAGATTAGAGCCATAATGGAGACTAGGTATCTACCACCCCACTACCACTATCAGATTAGAGCCATAATGGAGACTAGGTATCTATCACCCCACTACCATTATCAGATTAGAGCCATAAAGGCACTAGGCATCTACCACCCCACTACCTCTATCAGATTATAGCCATATTGGAGACTAGGTATCTACCACCCCACTACCACTATGTGATTAGAGCCATAAAGGCACTAGGCATCTACCACCCCACTACCACTATCAGATTAGAGCCATAATGGAGACTAGACATCTACCACCCCACTACCACTATCAGATTAGAGCCATAATGGAGACTAGGTATCTACCACCCCACTACCTATATCAGATTAGAGCCATAATGGAGACTAGGTATCTACCACCCCACTACCACTATCAGATTATAGCCATAATGGAGACTAGGTATCTACCACCCCTCTACCTCTATCAGATTAGAGCCATATTGGAGACTAAGTATCTACCACCCCACTACCACTATGTGATTAGAGCCATAATGGAGACTAGGTATCTACCACCCCACTACCACTATCAGATTAGAGCCATAATGGAGACTAGGTATCTACCACCCCACTACCACTATCAGATTAGAGCCATAATGGAGACTAGGTATCTATCACCCCACTACCATTATCAGATTAGAGCCATAAAGGCACTAAGCATCTACCACCCCACTACCACTATCAGATTAGAGCCATAATGGAGACTAGACATCTACCACTATCAGATTAGAGCCATAAGGACACTAGACATCTACCACCCACTACCACTATCAGATTAGAGCCATAATGGAGACTAGGTATCTACCACCCCACTACCTATATCAGATTAGAGCCATAATGGAGACTAGGTATCTACCACCCCACTACCACTATCAGATTAGAGCCATAATGGAGACTAGGTTTCTACCACCCCACTACCACTATCAGATTAGAGCCATAAAGGCACTAGGCATCTACCACCCCACTACCACTATCAGATTAGAGCCATAATGGAGACTAGGTATCTACCACCCCTCTACCACTACCAGATTAGAGCCATAATGGAGACTAGGTATCTACCACCCCACTAGCACTATCAGATTAGAGCCATAATGGAGACTAGGTATCTACCACCCCACTACCACTATCAGATTAGAGCCATAAGGGCACTAGGCATCTACCACCACACTACCACTATCAGATTAGAGCCATAATGGAGACTAGGTATCTACCACTCCACTACCTCTATCAGATTAGAGCCATAATGGAGACTAGGTATCTACCACCCCACTACCTCTATCAGATTAGAGCCATAATGGAGACTAGGTATCTACCACCCCACTACCACTATCAGATTAGAGCCATACGGGCTCTAGGCATCTACCACCCCACTACCACTATCATATTAGAGCCATAATGGAGACTAGGTATCTATCACCCCACTACCATTATCAGATTAGAGCCATAAGGGCACTAGGCATTTACCACCCCACTACCACTATCAGATTAGAGCCATAATGGAGACTAGACATCTACCACTATCAGATTAGAGCCATAAGGACACTAGACATATACCACCCCACTACCACCATCAGATTAGAGCCATAATGGAGACTAGGTATCTTCCACCCCACTACCTCTATCAGATTAGAGCCATAATGGAGACTAGGTATCTACCACCCCACTACCACTATCAGATTATAGCCATAATGGAGACTAGGTATCTACCACCCCTCTACCTCTATCAGATTAGAGCCATAATGGAGACTAGGTATCTACCACCCCACTACCACTATCAGATTAGAGCCATAAAGGCACTAGGCATCTACCACCCCACTACCACTATCAGATTAGAGCAATAATGGAGACTAGATATCTACCACCCCACTACCGCTATCATATTAGAGCCATAAGGGCACTAGGCATCTACCACCCCACTACCACTACCAGATTAGAGCCATATGGGCAATAGGCATCTACCACCCCACTACTACTACCAGATTAGAGCCAAAACGGAGACTAGACATCTACCACCCCACTACTACTACCAGATTAGAGCCATAAGGGAGACTAGTCATTTACCACCCCACTACCTCTATCAGATTAGAGCCATAATGGAGACTATGTATCTACCATTCTTCTACCACTATCAGATTAAAGCCATAAGGGCACTAGGCATCTACCACCCCACTACCACTATCAGATTAGAGCCATAATGGAGACTAGGTATCTACCACCCCACTACCACTATCAGATTAGAGCCATAATGGAGATTGGGTATCTTCCACCCCACTACCTCTATCAGATTAGAGCCATAATGGAGACTAGGTATCTTCCACCCCACTACCACTACCAAATTAGAGCCATAAGGGAGACTAGTCATTTACCACCCCACTACCTCTATCAGATTAGAGCCATAATGGAGACTATGTATCTACCATTCTTCTACCACTATCAGATTAAAGCCATAAGGGCACTAGGCATCTACCACCCCACTACCACTATCAGATTAGAGCCATAATGGAGACTAGGTATCTACCACCCCACTACCACTATCAGATTAGAGCCATAAGGGCACTTGGCATCTACCACCCCTCTACCACTATCAGATTAGAGCCATAAAGGCACTAGGCATCTACCACCCCACTACCACTATCAGATTAGAGCCATAATGGAGACTAGGTATCTACCACCCCTCTACCACTACCAGATTAGAGCCATAATGGAGACTAGGTATCTACCACCCCACTAGCACTATCAGATTAGAGCCATAATGGAGACTAGGTATCTACCACCCCACTACCACTATCAGATTAGAGCCATAAGGGCACTAGGCATCTACCACCACACTACCACTATCAGATTTGAGCCATAATGGAGACTAGGTATCTACCACTCCACTACCTCTATCAGATTAGAGCCATAATGGAGACTAGGTATCTACCACCCCACTACCTCTATCAGATTAGAGCCATAATGGAGACTAGGTATCTACCACCCCACTACCACTATCAGATTAGAGCCATACGGGCTCTAGGCATCTACCACCCCACTACCACTATCATATTAGAGCCATAATGGAGACTAGGTATCTATCACCCCACTACCATTATCAGATTAGAGCCATAAGGGCACTAGGCATTTACCACCCCACTACCACTATCAGATTAGAGCCATAATGGAGACTAGACATCTACCACTATCAGATTAGAGCCATAAGGACACTAGACATATACCACCCCACTACCACCATCAGATTAGAGCCATAATGGAGACTAGGTATCTTCCACCCCACTACCTCTATCAGATTAGAGCCATAATGGAGACTAGGTATCTACCACCCCACTACCACTATCAGATTATAGCCATAATGGAGACTAGGTATCTACCACCCCTCTACCTCTATCAGATTAGAGCCATAATGGAGACTAGGTATCTACCACCCCACTACCACTATCAGATTAGAGCCATAAAGGCACTAGGCATCTACCACCCCACTACCACTATCAGATTAGAGCAATAATGGAGACTAGATATCTACCACCCCACTACCGCTATCATATTAGAGCCATAAGGGCACTAGGCATCTACCACCCCACTACCACTACCAGATTAGAGCCATATGGGCAATAGGCATCTACCACCCCACTACTACTACCAGATTAGAGCCAAAACGGAGACTAGACATCTACCACCCCACTACTACTACCAGATTAGAGCCATAAGGGAGACTAGTCATTTACCACCCCACTACCTCTATCAGATTAGAACCATAATGGAGACTATGTATCTACCATTCTTCTACCACTATCAGATTAAAGCCATAAGGGCACTAGGCATCTACCACCCCACTACCACTATCAGATTAGAGCCATAATGGAGACTAGGTATCTACCACCCCACTACCACTATCAGATTAGAGCCATAAGGGCACTTGGCATCTACCACCCCTCTACCACTATCAGATTAGAGCCATAAAGGCACTAGGCATCTACCACCCCACTACCACTATCAGATTAGAGCCATAATGGAGACTAGACATCTACCACTATCAGATTAGAGCCATAAAGGCACTAGGCATCTACCACCCCACTACCACTATCAGATTAGAGCCATAATGGAGACTAGGTATCTACCACCCCACTACCACTATCAGATTAGAGCCATAATGGAGACTAGGTATCTATCACCCCACTACCATTATCAGATTAGAGCCATAAAGGCACTAGGCATCTACCACCCCACTACCTCTATCAGATTAGAGCCATATTGGAGACTAGGTATCTACCACCCCACTACCACTATGTGATTAGAGCCATAAAGGCACTAGGCATCTACCACCCCACTACCACTATCAGATTAGAGCCATAATGGAGACTAGACATCTACCACCCCACTACCACTACCAGATTAGAGCCATAATGGAGACTAGGTATCTACCACCCCACTACCTATATCAGATTAGAGCCATAATGGAGACTAGGTATCTACCACCCCACTACCACTATCAGATTATAGCCATAATGGAGACTAGGTATCTACCACCCCTCTACCTCTATCAGATTAGAGCCATATTGGAGACTAAGTATCTACCACCCCACTACCACTATGTGATTAGAGCCATAATGGAGACTAGGTATCTACCACCCCACTACCACTATCAGATTAGAGCCATAATGGAGACTAGGTATCTACCACCCCACTACCACTATCAGATTAGAGCCATAATGGAGACTAGGTATCTATCACCCCACTACCATTATCAGATTAGAGCCATAAAGGCACTAAGCATCTACCACCCCACTACCACTATCAGATTAGAGCCATAATGGAGACTAGACATCTACCACTATCAGATTAGAGCCATAAGGACACTAGACATCTACCACCCACTACCACTATCAGATTAGAGCCATAATGGAGACTAGGTATCTACCACCCCACTACCTATATCAGATTAGAGCCATAATGGAGACTAGGTATCTACCACCCCACTAGCACTATCAGATTAGAGCCATAATGGAGACTAGGTATCTACCACCCCACTACCACTATCAGATTAGAGCCATAAGGGCACTAGGCATCTACCACCACACTACCACTATCAGATTAGAGCCATAATGGAGACTAGGTATCTACCACTCCACTACCTCTATCAGATTAGAGCCATAATGGAGACTAGGTATCTACCACCCCACTACCTCTATCAGATTAGAGCCATAATGGAGACTAGGTATCTACCACCCCACTACCACTATCAGATTAGAGCCATACGGGCTCTAGGCATCTACCACCCCACTACCACTATCATATTAGAGCCATAATGGAGACTAGGTATCTATCACCCCACTACCATTATCAGATTAGAGCCATAAGGGCACTAGGCATTTACCACCCCACTACCACTATCAGATTAGAGCCATAATGGAGACTAGACATCTACCACTATCAGATTAGAGCCATAAGGACACTAGACATATACCACCCCACTACCACCATCAGATTAGAGCCATAATGGAGACTAGGTATCTTCCACCCCACTACCTCTATCAGATTAGAGCCATAATGGAGACTAGGTATCTACCACCCCACTACCACTATCAGATTATAGCCATAATGGAGACTAGGTATCTACCACCCCTCTACCTCTATCAGATTAGAGCCATAATGGAGACTAGGTATCTACCACCCCACTACCACTATCAGATTAGAGCCATAAAGGCACTAGGCATCTACCACCCCACTACCACTATCAGATTAGAGCAATAATGGAGACTAGATATCTACCACCCCACTACCGCTATCATATTAGAGCCATAAGGGCACTAGGCATCTACCACCCCACTACCACTACCAGATTAGAGCCATATGGGCAATAGGCATCTACCACCCCACTACTACTACCAGATTAGAGCCAAAACGGAGACTAGACATCTACCACCCCACTACTACTACCAGATTAGAGCCATAAGGGAGACTAGTCATTTACCACCCCACTACCTCTATCAGATTAGAGCCATAATGGAGACTATGTATCTACCATTCTTCTACCACTGTCAGATTAAAGCCATAAGGGCACTAGGCATCTACCACCCCACTACCACTATCAGATTAGAGCCATAATGGAGACTAGGTATCTACCACCCCACTACCACTATCAGATTAGAGCCATAATGGAGATTGGGTATCTTCCACCCCACTACCTCTATCAGATTAGAGCCA
Source organism: Salvelinus alpinus (assembly GCF_045679555.1). Lineage (NCBI taxonomy): Eukaryota > Metazoa > Chordata > Actinopteri > Salmoniformes > Salmonidae > Salvelinus > Salvelinus alpinus. The sequence continues at coordinate 100,078,946 of NC_092091.1, forward strand.
TAATGGAGACTAGGTATCTTCCACCCCACTACCACTACCAAATTAGAGCCATAAGGGAGACTAGTCATTTACCACCCCACTACCTCTATCAGATTAGAGCCATAATGGAGACTATGTATCTACCATTCTTCTACCACTATCAGATTAAAGCCATAAGGGCACTAGGCATCTACCACCCCACTACCACTATCAGATTAGAGCCATAATGGAGACTAGGTATCTACCACCCCACTACCACTATCAGATTAGAGCCATAAAGGCACTAGGCATCTACCACCCCACTACCACTATCAGATTAGAGCCATAATGGAGACTAGGTATCTACCACCCCACTACCACTATCAGATTAGAGCCATAATGGAGACTAGGTATCTATCACCCCACTACCATTATCAGATTAGAGCCATAAAGGCACTAAGCATCTACCACCCCACTACCACTATCAGATTAGAGCCATAATGGAGACTAGACATCTACCACTATCAGATTAGAGCCATAAGGACACTAGACATCTACTACCACTATCAGATTAGAGCCATAATGGAGACTAGGTATCTACCACCCCACTACCTATATCAGATTAGAGCCATAATGGAGACTAGGTATCTACCACCCCACTAGCACTATCAGATTAGAGCCATAATGGAGACTAGGTATCTACCACCCCACTACCACTATCAGATTAGAGCCATAAGGGCACTAGGCATCTACCACCACACTACCACTATCAGATTAGAGCCATAATGGAGACTAGGTATCTACCACTCCACTACCTCTATCAGATTAGAGCCATAATGGAGACTAGGTATCTACCACCCCACTACCTCTATCAGATTAGAGCCATAATGGAGACTAGGTATCTACCACCCCACTACCACTATCAGATTAGAGCCATACGGGCTCTAGGCATCTACCACCCCACTACCACTATCATATTAGAGCCATAATGGAGACTAGGTATCTATCACCCCACTACCATTATCAGATTAGAGCCATAAGGGCACTAGGCATTTACCACCCCACTACCACTATCATATTAGAGCCATAATGGAGACTAGACATCTACCACTATCAGATTAGAGCCATAAGGACACTAGACATATACCACCCCACTACCACCATCAGATTAGAGCCATAATGGAGACTAGGTATCTTCCACCCCACTACCTCTATCAGATTAGAGCCATAATGGAGACTAGGTATCTACCACCCCACTACCACTATCAGATTATAGCCATAATGGAGACTAGGTATCTACCACCCCTCTACCTCTATCAGATTAGAGCCATAATGGAGACTAGGTATCTACCACCCCACTACCACTATCAGATTAGAGCCATAAAGGCACTAGGCATCTACCACCCCACTACCACTATCAGATTAGAGCAATAATGGAGACTAGATATCTACCACCCCACTACCGCTATCATATTAGAGCCATAAGGGCACTAGGCATCTACCACCCCACTACCACTACCAGATTAGAGCCATATGGGCAATAGGCATCTACCACCCCACTACTACTACCAGATTAGAGCCAAAACGGAGACTAGACATCTACCACCCCACTACTACTACCAGATTAGAGCCATAAGGGAGACTAGTCATTTACCACCCCACTACCTCTATCAGATTAGAGCCATAATGGAGACTATGTATCTACCATTCTTCTACCACTATCAGATTAAAGCCATAAGGGCACTAGGCATCTACCACCCCACTACCACTATCAGATTAGAGCCATAATGGAGACTAGGTATCTACCACCCCACTACCACTATCAGATTAGAGCCATAATGGAGATTGGGTATCTTCCACCCCACTACCTCTATCAGATTAGAGCCATAATGGAGACTAGGTATCTTCCACCCCACTACCACTACCAAATTAGAGCCATAAGGGAGACTAGTCATTTACCACCCCACTACCTCTATCAGATTAGAGCCATAATGGAGACTATGTATCTACCATTCTTCTACCACTATCAGATTAAAGCCATAAGGGCACTAGGCATCTACCACCCCACTACCACTATCAGATTAGAGCCATAATGGAGACTAGGTATCTACCACCCCACTACCACTATCAGATTAGAGCCATAAAGGCACTAGGCATCTACCACCCCACTACCACTATCAGATTAGAGCCATAATGGAGACTAGACATCTACCACTATCAGATTAGAGCCATAAAGGCACTAGGCATCTACCACCCCACTACCACTATCAGATTAGAGCCATAATGGAGACTAGGTATCTACCACCCCACTACCACTATCAGATTAGAGCCATAATGGAGACTAGGTATCTATCACCCCACTACCATTATCAGATTAGAGCCATAAAGGCACTAGGCATCTACCACCCCACTACCTCTATCAGATTAGAGCCATATTGGAGACTAGGTATCTACCACCCCACTACCACTATGTGATTAGAGCCATAAAGGCACTAGGCATCTACCACCCCACTACCACTATCAGATTAGAGCCATAATGGAGACTAGACATCTACCACCCCACTACCACTATCAGATTAGAGCCATAATGGAGACTAGGTATCTACCACCCCACTACCTATATCAGATTAGAGCCATAATGGAGACTAGGTATCTACCACCCCACTACCACTATCAGATTATAGCCATAATGGAGACTAGGTACTACCACCCCTCTACCTCTATCAGATTAGAGCCATATTGGAGACTAAGTATCTACCACCCCACTACCACTATGTGATTAGAGCCATAATGGAGACTAGGTATCTACCACCCCACTACCACTATCAGATTAGAGCCATAATGGAGACTAGGTATCTACCACCCCACTACCACTATCAGATTAGAGCCATAATGGAGACTAGGTATCTATCACCCCACTACCATTATCAGATTAGAGCCATAAAGGCACTAAGCATCTACCACCCCACTACCACTATCAGATTAGAGCCATAATGGAGACTAGACATCTACCACTATCAGATTAGAGCCATAAGGACACTAGACATCTACCACCCCACTACCACTATCAGATTAGAGCCATAATGGAGACTAGGTATCTACCACCCCACTACCTCTATCAGATTAGAGCCATAATGGAGACTAGGTATCTACCACTCCACTACCACTATCAGATTAGAGCCATAATGGAGACTAGGTTTCTACCACCCCACTACCACTATCAGATTAGAGCCATAAAGGCACTAGGCATCTACCACCCCACTACCACTATCAGATTAGAGCCATAATGGAGACTAGGTATCTACCACCCCTCTACCACTACCAGATTAGAGCCATAATGGAGACTAGGTATCTACCACCCCACTAGCACTATCAGATTAGAGCCATAATGGAGACTAGGTATCTACCACCCCACTACCACTATCAGATTAGAGCCATAAGGGCACTAGGCATCTACCACCACACTACCACTATCAGATTAGAGCCATAATGGAGACTAGGTATCTACCACCCCACTACCTCTATCAGATTAGAACCATAATGGAGACTAGGTATCTACCACCCCACTACCTCTATCAGATTAGAGCCATAATGGAGACTAGGTATCTACCACCCCACTACCACTATCAGATTAGAGCCATACGGGCTCTAGGCATCTACCACCCCACTACCACTATCATATTAGAGCCATAATGGAGACTAGGTATCTATCACCCCACTACCATTATCAGATTAGAGCCATAAGGGCACTAGGCATTTACCACCCCACTACCACTTTCAGATTAGAGCCATAATGGAGACTAGACATCTACCACTATCAGATTAGAGCCATAAGGACACTAGACATATACCACCCCACTACCACCATCAGATTAGAGCCATAATGGAGACTAGGTATCTTCCACCCCACTACCTCTATCAGATTAGAGCCATAATGGAGACTAGGTATCTACCACCCCACTACCACTATCAGATTATAGCCATAATGGAGACTAGGTATCTACCACCCCTCTACCTCTATCAGATTAGAGCCATAATGGAGACTAGGTATCTACCACCCCACTACCACTATCAGATTAGAGCCATAAAGGCACTAGGCATCTACCACCCCACTACCACTATCAGATTAGAGCAATAATGGAGACTAGATATCTACCACCCCACTACCGCTATTATATTAGAGCCATAAGGGCACTAGGCATCTACCACCCCACTACCACTACCAGATTAGAGCCATATGGGCAATAGGCATCTACCACCCCACTACTACTACCAGATTAGAGCCAAAACGGAGACTAGACATCTACCACCCCACTACTACTACCAGATTAGAGCCATAAGGGAGACTAGTCATTTACCACCCCACTACCTCTATCAGATTAGAGCCATAATGGAGACTATGTATCTACCATTCTTCTACCACTATCAGATTAAAGCCATAAGGGCACTAGGCATCTACCACCCCACTACCACTATCAGATTAGAGCCATAATGGAGACTAGGTATCTACCACCCCACTACCACTATCAGATTAGAGCCATAATGGAGATTGGGTATCTTCCACCCCACTACCTCTATCAGATTAGAGCCATAATGGAGACTAGGTATCTTCCACCCCACTACCACTACCAAATTAGAGCCATAATGGAGACTAGGTATCTACCACCCGACTACCACTATCAGATTAGAGCCATAAAGGCACAAGGCATCTACCACCCCACTACCTCTATCAGATTAGAGCCATATTGGAGACTAGGTATCTACCACCCCACTACCACTATGTGATTAGAGCCATAAAGGCACTAGGCATCTACCACCCCACTACCACTATCAGATTAGAGCCATAATGGAGACTAGACATCTACCACTATCAGATTAGAGCCATAAGGACACTAGACATCTACCACCCCACTACCACTATCAGATTAGAGCCATAATGGAGACTAGGTATCTACCACCCCACTACCTATATCAGATTAGAGCCATATTGGAGACTAAGTATCTACCACCCCACTACCACTATGTGATTAGAGCCATAATGGAGACTAGGTATCTACCACCCCACTACCACTATCAGATTAGAGCCATAATGGAGACTAGGTTTCTACCACCCCACTACCACTATCAGATTAGAGCCATAATGGAGACTAGGTATCTATCACCCCACTACCATTATCAGATTAGAGCCATAATGGAGACTAGGTATCTATCACCCCACTACCATTATCAGATTAGAGCCATAAAGGCACTAGGCATCTACCACCCCACTACCATTATCAGATTAGAGCCATAAGGGCACTAGGCATCTACCACCCCACTACCACTATCAGATTAGAGCCATAATGGAGACTAGACATCTACCACTATCAGATTAGAGCCATAAGGACACTAGACATCTACCACCCCACTACCACTATCAGATTAGAGCCATAATGGAGACTAGGTATCTACCACCTCACTACCTATATCAGATTAGAGCCATAATGGAGACTAGGTATCTACCACCCCACTACCACTATCAGATTATAGCCATAATGGAGACTAGGTATCTACCACCCCTCTACCTATATCAGATTAGAGCCAAAATGGAGACTAGGTATCTACCACCCCACTACCACTATCAGATTAGAGCCATATTGGAGACTAGGTATCTACCACCCCCCTACCTCTATCAGATTAGAGCCATATTGGAGACTAGGTATCTACCACCCCACTACCACTATGTGATTAGAGCCATAATGGAGACTAGGTATCTACCACCCCACTACCACTATCAGATTAGAGCCATAATGGAGACTAGGTTTCTACCACCCCACTACCACTATCAGATTAGAGCCATAAAGGCACTAGGCATCTACCACCCCACTACCACTATCAGATTAGAGCCATAATGGAGACTAGGTATCTACCACCCCTCTACCACTACCAGATTAGAGCCATAATGGAGACTAGGTATCTACCACCCCACTAGCACTATCAGATTAGAGCCATAATGGAGACTAGGTATCTACCACCCCACTACCACTATCAGATTAGAGCCATAAGGGCACTAGGCATCTACCACCACACTACCACTATCAGATTAGAGCCATAATGGAGACTAGGTATCTACCACCCCACTACCTCTATCAGATTAGAGCCATATTGGAGACTAGGTATCTACCACCCCACTACCACTATGTGATTAGAGCCATAAAGGCACTAGGCATCTACCACCCCACTACCACTATCAGATTAGAGCCATAATGGAGACTAGACATCTACCACTATCAGATTAGAGCCATAAGGACACTAGACATCTACCACCCCACTACCACTATCAGATTAGAGCCATAATGGAGACTAGGTATCTACCACCCCACTACCTATATCAGATTAGAGCCATATTGGAGACTAAGTATCTACCACCCCACTACCACTATGTGATTAGAGCCATAATGGAGACTAGGTATCTACCACCCCACTACCACTATCAGATTAGAGCCATAATGGAGACTATGTTTCTACCACCCCACTACCACTATCAGATTAGAGCCATAATGGAGACTAGGTATCTATCACCCCACTACCATTATCAGATTAGAGCCATAATGGAGACTAGGTATCTATCACCCCACTACCATTATCAGATTAGAGCCATAAAGGCACTAGGCATCTACCACCCCACTACCATTATCAGATTAGAGCCATAAGGGCACTAGGCATCTACCACCCCACTACCACTATCAGATTAGAGCCATAATGGAGACTAGACATCTACCACTATCAGATTAGAGCCATAAGGACACTAGACATCTACCACCCCACTACCACTATCAGATTAGAGCCATAATGGAGACTAGGTATCTACCACCTCACTACCTATATCAGATTAGAGCCATAATGGAGACTAGGTATCTACCACCCCACTACCACTATCAGATTATAGCCATAATGGAGACTAGGTATCTACCACCCCTCTACCTATATCAGATTAGAGCCAAAATGGAGACTAGGTATCTACCACCCCACTACCACTATCAGATTATAGCCATATTGGAGACTAGGTATCTACCACCCCTCTACCTCTATCAGATTAGAGCCATATTGGAGACTAGGTATCTACCACCCCACTACCACTATGTGATTAAAGCCATAATGGAGACTAGGTATCTACCACCCCACTACCACTATCAGATTAGAGCCATAATGGAGACTAGGTTTCTACCACCCCACTACCACTATCAGATTAGAGCCATAAAGGCACTAGGCATCTACCACCCCACTACCACTATCAGATTAGAGCCATAATGGAGACTAGGTATCTACCACCCCTCTACCACTACCAGATTAGAGCCATAATGGAGACTAGGTATCTACCACCCCACTAGCACTATCAGATTAGAGCCATAATGGAGACTAGGTATCTACCACCCCACTACCACTATCAGATTAGAGCCATAAGGGCACTAGGCATCTACCACCACACTACCACTATCAGATTAGAGCCATAATGGAGACTAGGTATCTACCACCCCACTATCTCTATCAGATTAGAGCCATAATGGAGACTAGGTATCTACCACCCCACTACCTCTATCAGATTAGAGCCATAATGGAGACTAGGTATCTACCACCCCACTACCACTATCAGATTAGAGCCATACGGGCTCTAGGCATCTACCACCCCACTACCACTATCAGATTAGAGCCATAATGGAGACTAGGTATCTATCACCCCACTACCATTATCAGATTAGAGCCATAAGGGCACTAGGCATTTACCACCCCACTACCACTATCAGATTAGAGCCATAATGGAGACTAGACATCTACCACTATCAGATTAGAGCCATAAGGACACTAGACATATACCACCCCACTACCACCATCAGATTAGAGCCATAATGGAGACTAGGTATCTTCCACCCCACTACCTCTATCAGATTAGAGCCATAATGGAGACTAGGTATCTACTGTTTGTATATAAATCTAGTATGTACTGTGTATAAATGTTAATGTGTTTTAAGTTCTTGTGAAATTTCCTGCATTGGAATATACTTTTTGAAATTTTGAATTTTGTAATATGAATTAGGTATCACCACTATCAGATTAGAGCCATAAAGGCAAGGGGCATCTACCACCCCACTACCACTATCAGATTAGAGCAATAATGGAGACTAGATATCTACCACCCCACTACCGCTATCATATTAGAGCCATAAGGGCACTAGGCATCTACCACCCCACTACCACTACCAGATTAGAGCCATATGGGCAATAGGCATCTACCACCCCACTACTACTACCAGATTAGAGCCAAAACGGAGACTAGACATCTACCACCCCACTACTACTACCAGATTAGAGCCATAAGGGAGACTAGTCATTTACCACCCCACTACCTCTATCAGATTAGAGCCATAATGGAGACTATGTATCTACCATTCTTCTACCACTATCAGATTAAAGCCATAAGGGCACTAGGCATCTACCACCCCACTACCACTATCAGATTAGAGCCATAATGGAGACTAGGTATCTACCACCCCACTACCACTATCAGATTAGAGCCATAATGGAGACTAGGTATCTACCACCCCACTACCACTATCAGATTAGAGCCATAATGGAGACTAGGTATCTACCACCCCACTACCACTATGTGATTAGAGCCATAATGGAGAATAGGTATCTACCACCCCACTACCACTATCAGATTAGAGCCATAAAGGCACTAGGCATCTACCACCCCACTACCACTATCAGATTAGAGCAATAATGGAGACTAGGTATCTACCACCCCACTACCACTATCAGATTAGAGCCATAAAGGCACTAGGCATCTACCACCCCACTACCACTATCAGATTAGAGCCATAATGGAGACTAGGTATCTACCACCCCACTAGCACTATCAGATTAGAGCCATAATGGAGACTATGTATCTACCACCCCACTACCACTATCAGATTAGAGCCATAAGGGCACTAGGTATCTATCACCCCACTACCATTATCAGATTAGAGCCATAAAGGCACTAGGCATCTACCACCCCACTACCATTATCAGATTAGAGCCATAAGGGCACTAGGCATCTACCACCCCACTACCACTATCAGATTAGAGCCATAAAGGCACTAGGCATCTACCACCCCACTACCACTATCAGATTAGAGCAATAATGGAGACTAGGTATCTACCACCCCACTACCACTATCAGATTAGAGCAATAATGGAGACTAGGTATCTACCACCCCACTACCACTATCAGATTAGAGCCATAAGGGCACTAGGCATCTATCACCCCACTACCACTATCAGATTAGAGCCATAAAGGCACTAGGCATCTACCACCCCACTACCACTATCAGATTAGAGCCATAATGGAGACTAGGTATCTACCACCCAACTACCACTATCAGATTAGAGCCATAATGGAGACTAGGTATCTATCACCCCACTACCATTATCAGATTAGAGCCATAAAGGCACTAGGCATCTACCACCCCACTACCACTATCAGATTAGAGCCATAATGGAGACTAGACATCTACCACTATCAGATTAGAGCCATAAGGACACTAGACATATACCACCCCACTACCACCATCAGATTAGAGCCATAATGGAGACTAGGTATCTATCACCCCACTACCATTATCAGATTAGAGCCATAAAGGCACTAGGCATCTACCACCCCACTACCATTATCAGATTAGAGCCATAAGGGCACTAGGCATCTACCACCCCACTACCACTATCAGATTAGAGCCATAATGGAGACTAGACATCTACCACTATCAGATTAGAGCCATAAGGACACTAGACATCTACCACCCCACTACCACTATCAGATTAGAGCCATAATGGAGACTAGGTATCTACCACCTCACTACCTATATCAGATTAGAGCCATAATGGAGACTAGGTATCTACCACCCCACTACCACTATCAGATTATAGCCATAATGGAGACTAGGTATCTACCACCCCTCTACCTCTATCAGATTAGAGCCATATTGGAGACTAGGTATCTACCACCCCACTACCACTATGTGATTAGAGCCATAATGGAGACTAGGTATCTACCACCCCACTACCACTATCAGATTAGAGCCATAAAGGCACTAGGCATCTTCCACCCCACTACCACTATCAGATTAGAGCAATAATGGAGACTAGGTATCTACCACCCCACTACCACTATCAGATTAGAGCCATAAGGGCACTAGGCATCTATCACCCCACTACCACTATCAGATTAGAGCCATAAAGGCACTAGGCATCTACCACCCCACTACCACTATCAGATTAGAGCCATAATGGAGACTAGGTATCTACCACCCCACTACCACTATCAGATTAGAGCCATAATGGAGACTAGGTATCTATCACCCCACTACCATTATCAGATTAGAGCCATAAAGGCACTAGGCATCTACCACCCCACTACCACTATCAGATTAGAGCCATAATGGAGACTAGACATCTACAACTATCAGATTAGAGCCATAAGGACACTAGACATCTACCACCCCACTACCACTATCAGATTAGAGCCATAATGGAGACTAGGTATCTACCACCCCACTACCTATATCAGATTAGAGCCAAAATGGAGACTAGGTATCTACCACCCCACTACCACTATCAGATTATAGCCATATTGGAGACTAGGTATCTACCACCCCTCTACCTCTATCAGATTAGAGCCATATTGGAGACTAGGTATCTACCACCCCACTACCACTATGTGATTAGAGCCATAATGGAGACTAGGTATCTACCACCCCACTACCACTATCAGATTAGAGCCATAATGGAGACTAGGTTTCTACCACCCCACTACCACTATCAGATTAGAGCCATAAAGGCACTAGGCATCTACCACCCCACTACCACTATCAGATTAGAGCCATAATGGAGACTAGGTATCTACCACCACACTACCACTACCAGATTAGAGCCATAATGGAGACTAGGTATCTACCACCCCACTACCTCTATCAGATTAGAGCCATAATGGAGACTAGGTATCTACCACCCCACTACCTCTATCAGATTAGAGCCATAATGGAGACTAGGTATCTACCACCCCACTACCACTATCAGATTAGAGCCATACGGGCTCTAGGCATCTACCACCCCACTACCACTATCAGATTAGAGCCATAATGGAGACTAGGTATCTATCACCCCACTACCATTATCAGATTAGAGCCATAAGGGCACTAGGCATTTACCACCCCACTACCACTATCAGATTAGAGCCATAATGGAGACTAGACATCTACCACTATCAGATTAGAGCCATAAGGACACTAGACATATACCACCCCACTACCACCATCAGATTAGAGCCATAATGGAGACTAGGTATCTACCACCCCTCTACCTCTATCAGATTAGAGCCATAATGGAGACTAGGTATCTACTGTTTGTATATAAATCTAGTATGTACTGTGTATAAATGTTAATGTGTTTTAAGTTCTTGTGAAATTTCCTGCATTGGAATATACTTTTTGAAATTTTGAATTTTGTAATATGAATTAGGTATCACCACTATCAGATTAGAGCCATAAAGGCACTAGGCATCTACCACCCCACTACCACTATCAGATTAGAGCAATAATGGAGACTAGATATCTACCACCCCACTACCGCTATCATATTAGAGCCATAAGGGCACTAGGCATCTACCACCCCACTACCACTACCAGATTAGAGCCATATGGGCAATAGGCATCTACCACCCCACTACTACTACCAGATTAGAGCCAAAACGGAGACTAGACATCTACCACCCCACTACTACTACCAGATTAGAGCCATAAGGGAGACTAGTCATTTACCACCCCACTACCTCTATCAGATTAGAGCCATAATGGAGACTATGTATCTACCATTCTTCTACCACTATCAGATTAAAGCCATAAGGGCACTAGGCATCTACCACCCCACTACCACTATCAGATTAGAGCCATAATGGAGACTAGGTATCTACCACCCCACTACCACTATCAGATTAGAGCCATAATGGAGACTAGGTATCTACCACCCCACTACCACTATCAGATTAGAGCCATAATGGAGACTAGGTATCTACCACCCCACTACCACTATGTGATTAGAGCCATAATGGAGAATAGGTATCTACCACCCCACTACCACTATCAGATTAGAGCCATAAAGGCACTAGGCATCTACCACCCCACTACCACTATCAGATTAGAGCAATAATGGAGACTAGGTATCTACCACCCCACTACCACTATCAGATTAGAGCCATAAAGGCACTAGGCATCTACCACCCCACTACCACTATCAGATTAGAGCCATAATGGAGACTAGGTATCTACCACCCCACTAGCACTATCAGATTAGAGCCATAATGGAGACTATGTATCTACCACCCCACTACCACTATCAGATTAGAGCCATAAGGGCACTAGGTATCTATCACCCCACTACCATTATCAGATTAGAGCCATAAAGGCACTAGGCATCTACCACCCCACTACCATTATCAGATTAGAGCCATAAGGGCACTAGGCATCTACCACCCCACTACCACTATCAGATTAGAGCCATAAAGGCACTAGGCATCTACCACCCCACTACCACTATCAGATTAGAGCAATAATGGAGACTAGGTATCTACCACCCCACTACCACTATCAGATTAGAGCAATAATGGAGACTAGGTATCTACCACCCCACTACCACTATCAGATTAGAGCCATAAGGGCACTAGGCATCTATCACCCCACTACCACTATCAGATTAGAGCCATAAAGGCACTAGGCATCTACCACCCCACTACCACTATCAGATTAGAGCCATAATGGAGACTAGGTATCTACCACCCAACTACCACTATCAGATTAGAGCCATAATGGAGACTAGGTATCTATCACCCCACTACCATTATCAGATTAGAGCCATAAAGGCACTAGGCATCTACCACCCCACTACCACTATCAGATTAGAGCCATAATGGAGACTAGACATCTACCACTATCAGATTAGAGCCATAAGGACACTAGACATATACCACCCCACTACCACCATCAGATTAGAGCCATAATGGAGACTAGGTATCTTCCACCCCACTACCTCTATCAGATTAGAGCCTTAATGGAGACTAGATATCTACCACCCCTCTACCTCTATCAGATTAGAGCCATAATGGAGACTAGGTATCTACTGTTTGTATATAAATCTAGTATGTACTGTGTATAAATGTTAATGTGTTTTAAGTTCTTGTGAAATTTCCTGCATTGGAATATACTTTTTGAAATTTTGAATTTTGTAATATGAATTAGGTATCACCACTATCAGATTAGAGCCATAAAGGCACTAGGCATCTACCACCCCACTACCACTATCAGATTAGAGCAATAATGGAGACTAGATATCTACCACCCCACTACCGCTATCATATTAGAGCCATAAGGGCACTAGGCATCTACCACCCCACTACCACTACCAGATTAGAGCCATATGGGCAATAGGCATCTACCACCCCACTACTACTACCAGATTAGAGCCAAAACGGAGACTAGACATCTACCACCCCACTACTACTACCAGATTAGAGCCATAAGGGAGACTAGTCATTTACCACCCCACTACCTCTATCAGATTAGAGCCATAATGGAGACTATGTATCTACCATTCTTCTACCACTATCAGATTAAAGCCATAAGGGCACTAGGCATCTACCACCCCACTACCACTATCAGATTAGAGCCATAATGGAGACTAGGTATCTACCACCCCACTACCACTATCAGATTAGAGCCATAATGGAGACTAGGTATCTACCACCCCACTACCACTATCAGATTAGAGCCATAATGGAGACTAGGTATCTACCACCCCACTACCACTATGTGATTAGAGCCATAATGGAGAATAGGTATCTACCACCCCACTACCACTATCAGATTAGAGCCATAAAGGCACTAGGCATCTACCACCCCACTACCACTATCAGATTAGAGCAATAATGGAGACTAGGTATCTACCACCCCACTACCACTATCAGATTAGAGCCATAAAGGCACTAGGCATCTACCACCCCACTACCACTATCAGATTAGAGCCATAATGGAGACTAGGTATCTACCACCCCACTAGCACTATCAGATTAGAGCCATAATGGAGACTATGTATCTACCACCCCACTACCACTATCAGATTAGAGCCATAAGGGCACTAGGTATCTATCACCCCACTACCATTATCAGATTAGAGCCATAAAGGCACTAGGCATCTACCACCCCACTACCATTATCAGATTAGAGCCATAAGGGCACTAGGCATCTACCACCCCACTACCACTATCAGATTAGAGCCATAAAGGCACTAGGCATCTACCACCCCACTACCACTATCAGATTAGAGCAATAATGGAGACTAGGTATCTACCACCCCACTACCACTATCAGATTAGAGCAATAATGGAGACTAGGTATCTACCACCCCACTACCACTATCAGATTAGAGCCATAAGGGCACTAGGCATCTATCACCCCACTACCACTATCAGATTAGAGCCATAAAGGCACTAGGCATCTACCACCCCACTACCACTATCAGATTAGAGCCATAATGGAGACTAGGTATCTACCACCCCACTACCTATATCAGATTAGAGCCAAAATGGAGACTAGGTATCTACCACCCCACTACCACTATCAGATTATAGCCATAATGGAGACTAGGCATCTACCACCCCACTACCACTATCAGATTAGAGCCATAAGGACACTAGACATCTACCACCCCACTACCACTATCAGATTAGAGCCATAATGGAGACTAGGTATCTACCACCCCACTACCTATATCAGATTAGAGCCATAATGGAGACTAGGTATCTACCACCCCACTACCACTATCAGATTATAGCCATAATGGAGACTAGGTATCTACCACCCCTCTACCTCTATCAGATTAGAGACATATTGGAGACTTGGTATCTACCACCCCACTACCACTATGTGATTAGAGCCATAATGGAGACTAGGTTTCTACCACCCCACTACCACTATCAGATTAGAGCCATAATGGAGACTAGGTATCTACCACCCCACTACCACTATCAGATTAGAGCCATAAGGGCACTAGGCATCTACCACCCCACTACCTCTATCAGATTAGAGCCATAAAGGCACTAGGCATCTATCACCCCACTACCACTATCAGATTAGAGCCATAAAGGCACTTGGCATCTACCACCCCACTACCACTATCAGATTAGAGCCATAATGGAGACTAGGTATCTACCACCCCACTACCACTATCAGATTAGAGCCATAATGGAGACTAGACATCTACCACTATCAGATTAGAGCCATAAGGACACTAGACATATACCACCCCACTACCACTATCAGATTAGAGCCATAATGGAGACTAGGTATCTACCACCCCACTACCTGTATCAGATTAGAGCCATAATGGAGACTAGGTATCTACCACCCCTCTACCTCTATCAGATTAGAGCCATATTTGAGACTAGGTATCTACCACCCCACTACCACTATGTGATTAGAGCCATAATGGAGACTAGGTATCTACCACCCCACTACCACTATCAGATTAGAGCCATAAAGGCACTTGGCATCTACCACCCCACTACCACTATCAGATTAGAGCCATAATGGAGACTAGGTATCTACCACCCCACTACCACTATCAGATTAGAGCCATAATGGAGACTAGACATCTACCACTATCAGATTAGAGCCATAAGGACACTAGACATCTACCACCCCACTACCACTATCAGATTAGAGCCATAATGGAGACTAGGTATCTACCACCCCACTACCTGTATCAGATTAGAGCCATAATGGAGACTAGGTATCTACCACCCCTCTACCTCTATCAGATTAGAGCCATATTTGAGACTAGGTATCTACCACCCCACTACCACTATCAGATTAGAGCCATAATGGAGACTAGGTATCTACCACCCCACTACCTGTATCAGATTAGAGCCATAATGGAGACTAGGTATCTACCACCCCTCTACCTTTATCAGATTAGAGCCATATTTGAGACTAGGTATCTACCACCCCACTACCACTATGTGATTAGAGCCATAATGGAGACTAGGTATCTACCACCCCACTACCACTATCAGATTAGAGCCATAAAGGCACTTGGCATCTACCACCCCACTACCACTATCAGATTAGAGCCATAATGGAGACTAGGTATCTACCACCCCACTACCACTATCAGATTAGAGCCATAATGGAGACTAGACATCTACCACTATCAGATTAGAGCCATAAGGACACTAGACATCTACCACCCCACTACCACTATCAGATTAGAGCCATAATGGAGACTAGGTATCTACCACCCCACTACCTGTATCAGATTAGAGCCATAATGGAGACTAGGTATCTACCACCCCTCTACCTCTATCAGATTAGAGCCATATTTGAGACTAGGTATCTACCACCCCACTACCACTATGTGATTAGAGCCATAATGGAGACTGGGTATCTACCACCCCACTACCACTATCAGATTAGAGCCATAATGGAGACTAGGTTTCTACCACCCCACTACCACTATCAGATTAGAGCCATAAAGGCACTAGGCATCTACCACCCCACTACCACTATCAGATTAGAGCCATAATGGAGACTAGGTAACTACCACCCCACTACCACTACCAGATTAGAGCCATAATAGAGACTAGGTATCTACCACACCACTACCACTACCAGATTAGAGCCATAATGGAGACTAGGTATCTACCACCCCACTACCACTATCAGATTAGAGCCATAATGGAGACTAGGTATCTACCACCCCACTACCACTATCAGATTAGAGCCATAATGGAGACTAGGTATCTACCACCCCACTACCTCTATAAGATTAGAGCCATAATGGAGACTAGGTATCTACCACCCCACTACCTCTATAAGATTAGAGCCATAAGGGCACTTGGCATCTACCACCCCACTACCACTATCAGATTAGAGCCATAAAGGCACTAAGCATCTACCACCCCACTACCACTATCAGATTAGAGCCATAATGGAGACTAGGTATCTACCACCGCACTACCACTATCAGATTAGAGCCATAATGGAGACTAGGTATCTACCACCCCACTACCACTATCAGATTAGAGCCATAATGGAGACTAGGTATCTATCACCCCACTACCATTATCAGATTAGAGCCATAAAGGCACTAGGCATCTACCACCCCACTACCACTATCAGATTAGCGCCATCATGGAGACTAGACATCTACCACTATCAGATTAGAGCCATAAGGACACTAGACATCTACCACCCCACTACCACTATCAGATTAGAGCCATAATGGAGACTAGGTATCTACCACCCCACTACCTATATCAGATTAGAGCCATAATGGAGACTAGGTATCTACCACCCCACTACCACTATCAGATTATAGCCATAATGGAGACTAGGTATCTACCACCCCTCTACCTCTATCAGATTAGAGCCATATTGGAGACTAGGTATCTACCACCCCACTACCACTATCAGATTAGAGCCATAATGGAGACTAGGTATCTACCACCCCACTACCTGTATCATATTAGAGCCATAATGGAGACTAGGTATCTACCACCCCTCTACCTCTATCAGATTAGAGCCATATTTGAGACTAGGTATCTACCACCCCACTACCACTATCAGATTAGAGCCATAATGGAGACTAGGTATCTACCACCCCACTACCTGTATCAGATTAGAGCCATAATGGAGACTAGGTATCTACCACCCCTCTACCTCTATCAGATTAGAGCCATATTTGAGACTAGGTATCTACCACCCCACTACCACTATGTGATTAGAGCCATAATGGAGACTAGGTATCTACCACCCCACTACCACTATCAGATTAGAGCCATAAAGGCACTTGGCATCTACCACCCCACTACCACTATCAGATTAGAGCCATAATGGAGACTAGGTATCTACCACCCCACTACCACTATCAGATTAGAGCCATAATGGAGACTAGACATCTACCACTATCAGATTAGAGCCATAAGGACACTAGACATCTACCACCCCACTACCACTATCAGATTAGAGCCATAATGGAGACTAGGTATCTACCACCCCACTACCTGTATCAGATTAGAGCCATAATGGAGACTAGGTATCTACCACCCCTCTACCTCTATCAGATTAGAGCCATATTTGAGACTAGGTATCTACCACCCCACTACCACTATGTGATTAGAGCCATAATGGAGACTAGGTATCTACCACCCCACTACCACTATCAGATTAGAGCCATAATGGAGACTAGGTTTCTACCACCCCACTACCACTATCAGATTAGAGCCATAAAGGCACTAGGCATCTACCACCCCACTACCACTATCAGATTAGAGCCATAATGGAGACTAGGTAACTACCACCCCACTACCACTACCAGATTAGAGCCATAATAGAGACTAGGTATCTACCACACCACTACCACTACCAGATTAGAGCCATAATGGAGACTAGGTATCTACCACCCCACTACCACTATCAGATTAGAGCCATAATGGAGACTAGGTATCTACCACCCCACTACCACTATCAGATTAGAGCCATAATGGAGACTAGGTATCTACCACCCCACTACCTCTATAAGATTAGAGCCATAATGGAGACTAGGTATCTACCACCCCACTACCTCTGTAAGATTAGAGCCATAAGGGCACTTGGCATCTACCACCCCACTACCACTATCAGATTAGAGCCATAAAGGCACTAAGCATCTACCACCCCACTACCACTATCAGATTAGAGCCATAATGGAGACTAGGTATCTACCACCGCACTACCACTATCAGATTAGAGCCATAATGGAGACTAGGTATCTACCACCCCACTACCACTATCAGATTAGAGCCATAATGGAGACTAGGTATCTATCACCCCACTACCATTATCAGATTAGAGCCATAAAGGCACTAGGCATCTACCACCCCACTACCACTATCAGATTAGAGCCATCATGGAGACTAGACATCTACCACTATCAGATTAGAGCCATAAGGACACTAGACATCTACCACCCCACTACCACTATCAGATTAGAGCCATAATGGAGACTAGGTATCTACCACCCCACTACCTATATCAGATTAGAGCCATAATGGAGACTAGGTATCTACCACCCCACTACCACTATCAGATTATAGCCATAATGGAGACTAGGTATCTACCACCCCTCTACCTCTATCAGATTAGAGCCATATTGGAGACTAGGTATCTACCACCCCACTACCACTATGTGATTAGAGCCATAATGGAGACTAGGTATCTACCACCCCACTACCACTATCAGATTAGAGCCATAATGGAGACTAGGTTTCTACCACCCCACTACCACTATCAGATTAGAGCCATAAAGGCACTAGGCATCTACCACCCCACTACCACTATCAGATTAGAGCCATAAAGGCACTAGGCATCTACCACCCCACTACCACTATCAGATTAGAGCAATAATGGAGACTAGGTATCTACCACCCCACTACCACTATCAGATTAGAGCCATAAGGGCACTAGGCATCTATCACCCCACTACCACTATCACATTAGAGCCATAAAGGTACTTGGCATCTACCACCCCACTACCACTATCAGATTAGAGCCATAATGGAGACTAGGTATCTACCACCCCACTACCTATATCAGATTAGAGCCAAAATGGAGACTAGGTATCTACCACCCCACTACCACTATCAGATTATAGCCATAATGGAGACTAGGTATCTACCACCCCTCTACCTCTATCAGATTAGAGCCATATTGGAGACTAGGTATCTACCACCCCACTACCACTATGTGATTAGAGCCATAATGGAGACTAGGTATCTACCACCCCACTACCACTATCAGATTAGAGCCATAATGGAGACTAGGTTTCTACCACCCCACTACCACTATCAGATTAGAGCCATAAAGGCACTAGGCATCTACCAGCCCACTACCACTATCAGATTAGAGCCATAATGGAGACTAGGTAACTACCACCCCACTACCACTACCAGATTAGAGCCATAATAGAGACTAGGTATCTACCACACCACTACCACTACCAGATTAGAGCCATAATGGAGACTAGGTATCTACCACCCCACTACCACTATCAGATTAGAGCCATAATGGAGACTAGGTATCTACCACCCCACTACCACTATCAGATTAGAGCCATAATGGAGACTAGGTATCTACCACCCCACTACCTCTATAAGATTAGAGCCATAATGGAGACTAGGTATCTACCACCCCACTACCTCTATAAGATTAGAGCCATAAGGGCACTTGGCATCTACCACCCCACTACCACTATCAGATTAGAGCCATAAAGGCACTAAGCATCTACCACCCCACTACCACTATCAGATTAGAGCCATAATGGAGACTAGGTATCTACCACCGCACTACCACTATCAGATTAGAGCCATAATGGAGACTAGGTATCTACCACCCCACTACCACTATCAGATTAGAGCCATAATGGAGACTAGGTATCTATCACCCCACTACCATTATCAGATTAGAGCCATAAAGGCACTAGGCATCTACCACCCCACTACCACTATCAGATTAGAGCCATAATGGAGACTAGACATCTACCACTATCAGATTAGAGCCATAAGGACACTAGACATCTACCACCCCACTACCACTATCAGATTAGAGCCATAATGGAGACTAGGTATCTACCACCCCACTACCTATATCAGATTAGAGCCATAATGGAGACTAGGTATCTACCACCCCACTACCACTATCAGGTTATAGCCATAATGGAGACTAGGTATCTACCACCCCTCTACCTCTATCAGATTAGAGCCATATTGGAGACTAGGTATCTACCACCCCACTACCACTATGTGATTAGAGCCATAATGGAGACTAGGTATCTACCACCCCACTACCACTATCAGATTAGAGCCATAATGGAGACTAGGTTTCTACCACCCCACTACCACTATCAGATTAGAGCCATAAAGGCACTAGGCATCTACCACCCCACTACCACTATCAGATTAGAGCCATAAAGGCACTAGGCATCTACCACCCCACTACCACTATCAGATTAGAGCAATAATGGAGACTAGGTATCTACCACCCCACTACCACTATCAGATTAGAGCCATAAAGGCACTAGGCATCTACCACCCCACTACCACTATCAGATTAGAGCCATAAAGGCACTAGGCATCTACCACCCCACTACCACTATCAGATTAGAGCAATAATGGAGACTAGGTATCTACCACCCCACTACCACTATCAGATTAGAGCCATAATGGAGACTAGGTATCTACCACCCCACTACCACTATCAGATTAGAGCCATAAGGGCACTAGGCATCTATCACCCCACTACCACTATCAGATTAGAGCCATAAAGGCACTTGGCATCTACCACCCCACTACCACTATCAGATTATAGCCATAATGGAGACTAGGTATCTACCACCCCTCTACCTCTATCAGATTAGAGACATATTGGAGACTAGGTATCTACCACCCCACTACCACTATGTGATTAGAGCCATAATGGAGACTAGGTATCTACCACCCCACTACCTCTATCAGATTAGAGCCATAATGGAGACTAGGTTTCAACCACCCCACTACCACTATCAGATTAGAGCCATAAAGGCACTAGGCATCTACCACCCCACTACCACTATCAGATTAGAGCCATAATGGAGACTAGGTATCTAGCACACCACTACCACTACCAGATTAGAGCCATAATGGAGACTAGGTATCTACCACCCCACTACCACTATCAGATTAGAGCCATAATGGAGACTAGGCATCTACCAC
Organism: Salvelinus alpinus; assembly: GCF_045679555.1. NCBI lineage: Eukaryota > Metazoa > Chordata > Actinopteri > Salmoniformes > Salmonidae > Salvelinus > Salvelinus alpinus. The sequence goes on from NC_092091.1 coordinate 100,100,754, forward strand.
CCCACTACCACTATCAGATTAGAGCCATAATGGAGACTAGGTATCTACCACCCCACTACCTCTATAAGATTAGAGCCATAATGGAGACTAAGTATCTACCACCCCACCACCTCTATAAGATTAGAGCCATAAGGGCACTTGGCATCTACCACCCCACTACCACTATCAGATTAGAGCCATAATGCAGACTAGGTATCTACCACCCCACTACCACTATCAGATTAGAGCCATAATGGAGACTAGGTATCTATCACCCCACTACCATTATCAGATTAGAGCCATAAAGGCACTAGGCATCTACCACCCCACTACCACTATCAGATTAGAGCCATAATGGAGACTAGACATCTACCACTATCAGATTAGAGCCATAAGGACACTAGACATCTACCACCCCCACTACCACTATCAGATTAGAGCCATAATGGAGACTAGGTATCTACCACCCCACTACCTATATCAGATTAGAGCCATAATGGAGACTAGGTATCTACCACCCCACTACCACTATCAGATTATAGCCATAATGGAGACTAGGTATCTACCACCACACTACCTCTATCAGATTAGAGCCATATTGGAGACTAGGTATCTACCACCCCACTACCACTATCAGATTAGAGCCATAATGGAGACTAGGTATCTACCACCCCACTACCACTATCAGATTAGAGCCATAATGGAGACTAGGTTTCTACCACCCCACTACCACTATCAGATTAGAGCCATAAAGGCACTAGGGATCTACCACCCCACTACCACTATCAGATTAGAGCCATAAAGGCACTAGGCATCTACCAACCCACTACCACTATCAGATCAGAGCAATAATGGAGACTAGGTATCTACCACCCCACTACCACTATCAGATTAGAGCCATAAGGGCACTAGGCATCTATCACCCCACTACCACTATCAGATTAGAGCCATAAAGGCACTAGGCATCTACCACCCCACTACCACTATCAGATTAGAGCCATAATGGAGACTAGGTATCTACCACCCCACTACCACTATCAGATTAGAGCCATAATGGAGACTAGCTTTCTATCACCCCACTACCATTATCAGATTAGAGCCATAAAGGCACTAGGCATCTACCACCCCACTACCACTATCAGATTAGAGCCATAATGGAGACTAGGTATCTACCACCCCACTACCTCTATCAGATTAGAGCCATAATGGAGACTAGGTATCTACCACCCCACTACCACTATCAGATTATAGCCATAATGGAGACTAGGTATCTACCACCCCTCTACCTCTATCAGATTAGAGCCATATTGGAGACTAGGTATCTACCACCCCACTACCACTATGTGATTAGAGCCATAATGGAGACTAGGTATCTACCACCCCACTACCACTATCAGATTAGAGACATAATGGAGACTAGGTTTCTACCACCCCACTACCACTATCAGATTAGAGCCATAATGGAGACTAGACATCTACCACTATCAGATTAGAGGCATAAGGACACTAGACATCTACCACCCCACTACCACTATCAGATTAGAGCCATAATGGAGACTAGGTATCTACCACCCCACTACCTCTATCAGATTAGAGCCATAATGGAGACTAGGTATCTACCACCCCACTACCACTATCAGATTATAGCCATAATGGAGACTAGGTATCTACCACCCCTCTACCTCTATCAGATTAGAGCCATATTGGAGACTAGGTATCTACCACCCCACTACCACTATGTGATTAGAGCCATAATGGAGACTAGGTATCTACCACCCCACTACCACTATCAGATTAGAGCCATAATGGAGACTAGGTTTCTACCACCCCACTACCACTATCAGATTAGAGCCATAAAGGCACTAGGCATCTACCACCCCACTACCACTATCAGATTAGAGCCATAAAGGCACTAGGCATCTACCACCCCACTACCACTATCAGATTAGAGCAATAATGGAGACTAGGTATCTACCACCCCACTACCACTATCAGATTAGAGCCATAAGGGCACTAGGCATCTATCACCCCACTACCACTATCAGATTAGAGCCATAAAGGCACTTGGCATCTACCACCCCACTACCACTATCAGATTAGAGCCATAATGGAGACTAGGTATCTACCACCCCACTACCTATATCAGATTAGAGCCAAAATGGAGACTAGGTATCTACCACCCCACTACCACTATCATATTATAGCCATAATGGAGACTAGGTATCTACCACCCCTCTACCTCTATCAGATTAGAGCCATATTGGAGACAAGGTATCTACCACCCCACTACCACTATGTGATTAGAGCCATAATGGAGACTAGGTATCTACCACCCCACTACCACTATCAGATTAGAGCCATAATGGAGACTAGGTTTCTACCACCCCACTACCACTATCAGATTAGAGCCATAAAGGCACTAGGCATCTACCACCCCACTACCACTATCAGATTAAAGCCATAATGGAGACTAGGTAACTACCACCCCACTACCACTACCAGATTAGAGCCATAATGGAGACTAGGTATCTACCACACCACTACCACTACCAGATTAGAGCCATAATGGAGACTAGGTATCTACCACCCCACTACCACTATCAGATTAAAGCCATAATGGAGACTAGGTATCTACCACCCCACTACCACTATCAGATTAGAGCCATAATGGAGACTAGGTATCTACCACCCCACTACCTCTATAAGATTAGAGCCATAATGGAGACTAGGTATCTACCACCCCACCACCTCTATAAGATTAGAGGCATAAGGGCACTTGGCATCTACCACCCCACTACCACTATCAGATTAGAGCCATAAAGGGACTAGGCATCTACCACCCCACTACCACTATCAGATTAGAGCCATATTTGAGACTAGGTATCTACCACCCCACTACCACTATCAGATTAGAGCCATAATGGAGACTAGATATCTACCACCCCACTACCACTATCAGATTATAGCCATAATGGAGACTAGGTATCTACCACCCCACTACCACTATCAGATTAGAGCCATAAAGGCACTAGGCATCTACCACCCCACTACCACTATCAGATTAGAGCAATAATGGAGACTAGGTATCTACCACCCCACTACCACTGTCAGATTAGAGCCATAAGGGCACTAGGCATCTATCACCCCACAACCACTATCAGATTAGAGCCATAAAGGCACTAGGCATCTACCACCCCACTACCACTATCAGATTAGAGCCATAATGGAGACAAGGTATCTACCACCCCACTACCAATATCAGATTAGAGCCATAATGGAGACTAGGTATCTACCACCCCACTACCACTATCAGATTAGAGCCATAAAGGCACTAGGCATCTACCACCCCACTACCACTATCAGATTAGAGCCATAAAGGCACTAGGCATCTACCATCCCATTACCACTATCAGATTAGAGCCATAATGGAGACTAGGTATCTACCACCCCACTACCACTATCAGATTAGAGCCATAATGGAGACTAGGGATCTACCACCCCACTACCACTATCAGATTAGACCACTATATCAGATTAGAGCCATAAGGGACTAGGCATCTACCACCCCACTACCACTATCAGATTAGAGCCATAATGGAGACTAGGTATCTACCACCCCACTACCTATATCAGATTAGAGCCATAATGGAGACTAGGTATCTACCACCCCACTACCACTATCAGATTAGAGCCATAATGGAGACTAGGTATCTACCACCCCTCTACCTCTATCAGATTAGAGCCATATTGGAGACTAGGTATCTACCACCCCACTACCACTATGTGATTAGAGCCATAATGGAGACTAGGTATCTACCACCCCACTACCACTACCAGATTAGAGCCATAATGGAGACTAGGTATCTACCACCCCACTACCACTACCAGATTAGAGCCATAATGGAGACTAGACATCTACCACCCCTCTACCTCTATCAGATTAGAGCCATATTGGAGACTAGGTATCTACCACCCCACTACCACTATGTGATTAGAGCCATAATGGAGACTAGGTATCTACCACCCCACTACCACTATCAGATTAGAGCCATAAAGGCACTAGGCATCTACCACCCCACTACCACTATCAGATTAAAGCCATAATGGAGACTAGGTAACTACCACCCCACTACCACTACCAGATTAGAGCCATAATGGAGACTAGGTATCTACCACACCACTACCACTACCAGATTAGAGCCATAATGGAGACTAGGTATCTACCACCCCACTACCACTATCAGATTAAAGCCATAATGGAGACTAGGTATCTACCACCCCACTACCACTATCAGATTAGAGCCATAATGGAGACTAGGTATCTACCACCCCACTACCTCTATAAGATTAGAGCCATAATGGAGACTAGGTATCTACCACCCCACCACCTCTATAAGATTAGAGCCATAAGGGCACTTGGCATCTACCACCCCACTACCACTATCAGATTAGAGCCATAAAGGGACTAGGCATCTACCACCCCACTACCACTATCAGATTAGAGCCATATTTGAGACTAGGTATCTACCACCCCACTACCACTATCAGATTAGAGCCATAATGGAGACTAGATATCTACCACCCCACTACCACTATCAGATTATAGCCATAATGGAGACTAGGTATCTACCACCCCACTACCACTATCAGATTAGAGCCATAAAGGCACTAGGCATCTACCACCCCACTACCACTATCAGATTAGAGCAATAATGGAGACTAGGTATCTACCACCCCACTACCACTGTCAGATTAGAGCCATAAGGGCACTAGGCATCTATCACCCCACAACCACTATCAGATTAGAGCCATAAAGGCACTAGGCATCTACCACCCCACTACCACTATCAGATTAGAGCCATAATGGAGACTAGGTATCTACCACCCCACTACCAATATCAGATTAGAGCCATAATGGAGACTAGGTATCTACCACCCCACTACCACTATCAGATTAGAGCCATAAAGGCACTAGGCATCTACCACCCCACTACCACTATCAGATTAGAGCCATAAAGGCACTAGGCATCTACCATCCCATTACCACTATCAGATTAGAGCCATAATGGAGACTAGGTATCTACCACCCCACTACCACTATCAGATTAGAGCCATAATGGAGACTAGGGATCTACCACCCCACTACCACTATCAGATGAGAGCCATAATGGAGACTAGATCTACCACCCCACTATCAGATTAGAGCCATAAGGGCACTAGGCATCTACCACCCCACTACCACTATCAGATTAGAGCCATAATGGAGACTAGGTATCTACCACCCCACTACCTATATCAGATTAGAGCCAAAATGGAGACTAGGTATCTACCACCCCACTACCACTATCAGATTATAGCCATAATGGAGACTAGGTATCTACCACCCCTCTACCTCTATCAGATTAGAGCCATATTGGAGACTAGGTATCTACCACCCCACTACCACTATGTGATTAGAGCCATAATGGAGACTAGGTATCTACCACCCCACTACCACTACCAGATTAGAGCCATAATGGAGACTAGGTATCTACCACCCCACTACCACTACCAGATTAGAGCCATAATGGAGACTAGACATCTACCACCCCTCTACCTCTATCAGATTAGAGCCATATTGGAGACTAGGTATCTACCACCCCACTACCACTATGTGATTAGAGCCATAATGGAGACTAGGTATCTACCACCCCACTACCACTATCAGATTAGAGCCATAATGGAGACTAGGTTTCTACCACCCCACTACCACTATCAGATTAGAGCCATAAAGGCACTAGGCATCTACCACCCCACTACCACTATCAGATTAGAGCCATAAAGGCACTAGGCATCTACCACCCCACTACCACTATCAGATTAGAGCCATAATGGAGACTAGGTATCTATCACCCCACTACCATTATCAGATTAGAGCCATAAAGGCACTAGGCATCTACCACCCCACTACCACTATCAGATTAGAACCATAATGGAGACTAGACATCTACCACTATCAGATTAGAGCCATAAGGACACTAGACATCTACCACCCCACTACCACTATCAGATTAGAGCCATAATGGAGACTAGGTATCTACCACCCCACTACCTATATCAGATTAGAGCCATAATGGAGACTAGGTATCTACCACCCCACTACCACTATCAGATTATAACCATAATGGAGACTAGGTATCTACCACCCCTCTACCTCTATCAGATTAGAGCCATATTGGAGACTAGGTATCTACCACCCCACTACCACTATCAGATTAGAGCCATAATGGAGACTAGGTATCTACCACCCCTCTACCTCTATCAGATTAGAGCAATAATGGAGACTAGGTATCTACCACCCCACTACCACTATCAGATTAGAGCCATAATGGAGACTAGGTATCTACCACCCCTCTACCTCTATCAGATTAGAGCCATATTGGAGACTAGGTATCTACCACCCCACTACCACTATCAGATTATAGCCATAATGGAGACTAGGTATCTACCACCCCTCTACCTCTATCAGATTAGAGCAATAATGGAGACTAGGTATCTACCACCCCACTACCACTATCAGATTAGAGCCATAATGGAGACTAGGTATCTACCACCCCACTACCACTATCAGATTAGAGCCATAATGGAGACTAGGTATCTATACCACCCCACTACCACTATCAGATTAGAGCCATAATGGAGACTAGGTATCTATCACCCCACTACCATTATCAGATTAGAGCCATAAAGGCACTAGGCATCTACCACCCCACTACCACTATCAGATTAGAACCATAATGGAGACTAGACATCTACCACTATCAGATTAGAGCCATAAGGACACTAGACATCTACCACCCCACTACCACTATCAGATTAGAGCCATAATGGAGACTAGGTATCTACCACCCCACTACCTATATCAGATTAGAGCCATAATGGAGACTAGGTATCTACCACCCCACTACCACTATCAGATTATAACCATAATGGAGACTAGGTATCTACCACCCCTCTACCTCTATCAGATTAGAGCCATATTGGAGACTAGGTATCTACCACCCCACTACCACTATCAGATTAGAGCCATAATGGAGACTAGGTATCTACCACCCCTCTACCTCTATCAGATTAGAGCAATAATGGAGACTAGGTATCTACCACCCCACTACCACTATCAGATTAGAGCCATAATGGAGACTAGGTATCTACCACCCCTCTACCTCTATCAGATTAGAGCCATATTGGAGACTAGGTATCTACCACCCCACTACCACTATCAGATTATAGCCATAATGGAGACTAGGTATCTACCACCCCTCTACCTCTATCAGATTAGAGCAATAATGGAGACTAGGTATCTACCACCCCACTACCACTATCAGATTAGAGCCATAATGGAGACTAGGTATCTACCACCCCACTACCACTATCAGATTAGAGCCATAATGGAGACTAGGTATCTATCACCCCACTACCATTATCAGATTAGAGCCATAAAGGCACTAGGCATCTACCACCCCACTACCACTATCAGATTAGAGCCATAATGGAGACTAGACATCTACCACTATCAGATTAGAGCCATAAGGACACTAGACATCTACCACCCCACTACCACTATCAGATTAGAGCCACAATGGAGACTAGGTATCTACCACCCCACTACCTATATCAGATTAGAGCCAAAATGGAGACTAGGTATCTACCACCCCACTACCACTATCAGATTATAGCCATAATGGAGACTAGGTATCTACCACCCCACTACCACTATCAGATTAGAGCCATAATGGAGACTAGGTTTCTACCACCCCACTACCACTATCAGATTAGAGCCATAAAGGCACTAGGCATCTACCACCCCACTACCACTATCAGATTAGAGCCATAAAGGCACTAGGCATCTACCACCCCACTACCACTATCAGATTAGAGCCATAATGGAGACTAGGTATCTATACCACCCCACTACCACTATCAGATTAGAGCCATAATGGAGACTAGGTATCTATCACCCCACTACCATTATCAGATTAGAGCCATAAAGGCACTAGGCATCTACCACCCCACTACCACTATCAGATTAGAACCATAATGGAGACTAGACATCTACCACTATCAGATTAGAGCCATAAGGACACTAGACATCTACCACCCCACTACCACTATCAGATTAGAGCCATAATGGAGACTAGGTATCTACCACCCCACTACCTATATCAGATTAGAGCCATAATGGAGACTAGGTATCTACCACCCCACTACCACTATCAGATTATAACCATAATGGAGACTAGGTATCTACCACCCCTCTACCTCTATCAGATTAGAGCCATATTGGAGACTAGGTATCTACCACCCCACTACCTCTATCAGATTAGAGCCATAATGGAGACTAGGTATCTACCACCCCACTACCTCTATCAGATTAGAGCAATAATGGAGACTAGGTATCTACCACCCCACTACCACTATCAGATTAGAGCCATAATGGAGACTAGGTATCTACCACCCCACTACCACTATCAGATTAGAGCCATATTGGAGACTAGGTATCTACCACCCCACTACCACTATCAGATTATAGCCATAATGGAGACTAGGTATCTACCACCCCTCTACCTCTATCAGATTAGAGCAATAATGGAGACTAGGTATCTACCACCCCACTACCACTATCAGATTAGAGCCATAATGGAGACTAGGTATCTACCACCCCACTACCACTATCAGATTAGAGCCATAATGGAGACTAGGTATCTATCACCCCACTACCATTATCAGATTAGAGCCATAAAGGCACTAGGCATCTACCACCCCACTACCACTATCAGATTAGAGCCATAATGGAGACTAGACATCTACCACTATCAGATTAGAGCCATAAGGACACTAGACATCTACCACCCCACTACCACTATCAGATTAGAGCCACAATGGAGACTAGGTATCTACCACCCTACTACCTATATCAGATTAGAGCCAAAATGGAGACTAGGTATCTACCACCCCACTACCACTATCAGATTATAGCCATAATGGAGACTAGGTATCTACCACCCCTCTACCTCTATCAGATTAGAGCCATAAGGGCACTAGACATCTACCACCCCACTACCACTATGTGATTAGAGCCATAATGGAGACTAGGTATCTACCACCCCACTACCACTATCAGATTATAGCCATAATGGAGACTAGGTATCTACCACCCCTCTACCTCTATCAGATTAGAGCCATATTGGAGACTAGGTATCTACCACCCCACTACCACTATGTGATTAGAGCCATAATGGAGACTAGGTATCTACCACCCCACTACCACTATCAGATTAGAGCCATAATGGAGACTAGGTTTCTACCACCCCACTACCACTATCAGATTAGAGCCATAAAGGCACTAGGCATCTACCACCCCACTACCACTATCATATTAGAGCCATAAAGGCACTAGGCATCTACCACCCCACTACCTCTATCAGATTAGAGCCATAAAGAAACTAGGCATCTACCACCCCACTACCACTATCAGATTAGAGCCATAATGGAGACTAGGTATCTACCACCCCACTACCACTATCAGATTAGAGCCATAAGGGCACTAGGCATCTATCACCCCACTACCACTATCAGATTAGAGCCATAAAGGCACTAGGCATCTACCACCCCACTACCACTATCAGATTAGAGCCATAATGGAGACTAGGTATCTACCACCCCACTACCACTATCAGATTAGAGCCATAATGGAGACTAGGTATCTACCACCCCATTACCACTACCAGATTAGAGCCATAATGGAGACTAGGTATCTCACACCCCACTACCACTATCAGATTAGAGCCATAATGGAGACTAGGTTTCTACCACCCCACTACCACTATCAGATTAGAGCCATAAAGGCACTAGGCATCTACCACCCCACTACCACTATCAGATTAGAGTCATAATGGAGACTAGGTATCTACCACCCCACTACCACTATCAGATTAGAGCCATAAGGGCACTAGGCATCTATCACCCCACTACCACTATCAGATTAGAGCCATAAAGGCACTAGGCATCTACCACCCCACTACCACTATCAGATTAGAGCCATAATGGAGACTAGGTATCTACCACCCCACTACCACTATCAGATTAGAGCCATAATGGAGACTAGGTATCTACCACCCCACTACCACTATCAGATTAGAGCCATAATGGAGACTAGGTATCTACCACCCCACTACCACTACCAGATTAGAGCCATAATGGAGACTAGGTATCTACCACCCCACTACCACTATCAGATTAGAGCCATAATGGAGACTAGGTATCTACCACCCCACTACCACTATCAGATTAGAGCCATAAAGGCACCAGGCATCTACCACCCCACTACCACTATCAGATTAGAGCCATAATGGAGACTAGACATCTACCACTATCAGATTAGAGCCATAAGGACACTACACATCTACCACCCCACTACCACTATCAGATTAGAGCCATAATGGAGACTAGGTATTTACCACCCCACTACCACTATCAGATTATAGCCATAATGGAGACTAGGTATCTACCACCCCTCTACCTCTATCAGATTAGAGCCATATTGGAGACTAGGTATCTACCACCCCACTACCACTATCAGATTATAGCCATAATGGAGACTAGGTATCTACCACCCCTCTACCTCTATCAGATTAGAGCAATAATGGAGACTAGGTATCTACCACCCCACTACCACTATCAGATTAGAGCCATAATGGAGACTAGGTATCTACCACCCCACTACCACTATCAGATTAGAGCCATAATGGAGACTAGGTATCTATCACCCCACTACCATTATCAGATTAGAGCCATAAAGGCACTAGGCATCTACCACCCCACTACCACTATCAGATTAGAGCCATAATGGAGACTAGACATCTACCACTATCAGATTAGAGCCATAAGGACACTAGACATCTACCACCCCACTACCACTATCAGATTAGAGCCACAATGGAGACTAGGTATCTACCACCCCACTACCACTATCAGATTAGAGCCATAAAGGAGACTAGGTATCTACCACCCCACTACCACTATCAGATTATAGCCATAATGGAGACTAGGTATCTACCACCCCACTACCACTATCAGATTAGAGCCATAATGGAGACTAGGTTTCTACCACCCCACTACCACTATCAGATTAGAGCCATAAAGGCACTAGGCATCTACCACCCCACTACCACTATCAGATTAGAGCCATAAAGGCACTAGGCATCTACCACCCCACTACCACTATCAGATTAGAGCCATAATGGAGACTAGGTATCTATACCACCCCACTACCACTATCAGATTAGAGCCATAATGGAGACTAGGTATCTATCACCCCACTACCATTATCAGATTAGAGCCATAAAGGCACTAGGCATCTACCACCCCACTACCACTATCAGATTAGAACCATAATGGAGACTAGACATCTACCACTATCAGATTAGAGCCATAAGGACACTAGACATCTACCACCCCACTACCACTATCAGATTAGAGCCATAATGGAGACTAGGTATCTACCACCCCACTACCTATATCAGATTAGAGCCATAATGGAGACTAGGTATCTACCACCCCACTACCACTATCAGATTATAACCATAATGGAGACTAGGTATCTACCACCCCTCTACCTCTATCAGATTAGAGCCATATTGGAGACTAGGTATCTACCACCCCACTACCACTATCAGATTAGAGCCATAATGGAGACTAGGTATCTACCACCCCTCTACCTCTATCAGATTAGAGCAATAATGGAGACTAGGTATCTACCACCCCACTACCACTATCAGATTAGAGCCATAATGGAGACTAGGTATCTACCACCCCTCTACCTCTATCAGATTAGAGCCATATTGGAGACTAGGTATCTACCACCCCACTACCACTATCAGATTATAGCCATAATGGAGACTAGGTATCTACCACCCCTCTACCTCTATCAGATTAGAGCAATAATGGAGACTAGGTATCTACCACCCCACTACCACTATCAGATTAGAGCCATAATGGAGACTAGGTATCTACCACCCCACTACCACTATCAGATTAGAGCCATAATGGAGACTAGGTATCTATCACCCCACTACCATTATCAGATTAGAGCCATAAAGGCACTAGGCATCTACCACCCCACTACCACTATCAGATTAGAGCCATAATGGAGACTAGACATCTACCACTATCAGATTAGAGCCATAAGGACACTAGACATCTACCACCCCACTACCACTATCAGATTAGAGCCACAATGGAGACTAGGTATCTACCACCCTACTACCTATATCAGATTAGAGCCAAAATGGAGACTAGGTATCTACCACCCCACTACCACTATCAGATTATAGCCATAATGGAGACTAGGTATCTACCACCCCTCTACCTCTATCAGATTAGAGCCATAAGGGCACTAGACATCTACCACCCCACTACCACTATGTGATTAGAGCCATAATGGAGACTAGGTATCTACCACCCCACTACCACTATCAGATTATAGCCATAATGGAGACTAGGTATCTACCACCCCTCTACCTCTATCAGATTAGAGCCATATTGGAGACTAGGTATCTACCACCCCACTACCACTATGTGATTAGAGCCATAATGGAGACTAGGTATCTACCACCCCACTACCACTATCAGATTAGAGCCATAATGGAGACTAGGTTTCTACCACCCCACTACCACTATCAGATTAGAGCCATAAAGGCACTAGGCATCTACCACCCCACTACCACTATCATATTAGAGCCATAAAGGCACTAGGCATCTACCACCCCACTACCTCTATCAGATTAGAGCCATAAAGAAACTAGGCATCTACCACCCCACTACCACTATCAGATTAGAGCCATAATGGAGACTAGGTATCTACCACCCCACTACCACTATCAGATTAGAGCCATAAGGGCACTAGGCATCTATCACCCCACTACCACTATCAGATTAGAGCCATAAAGGCACTAGGCATCTACCACCCCACTACCACTATCAGATTAGAGCCATAATGGAGACTAGGTATCTACCACCCCACTACCACTATCAGATTAGAGCCATAATGGAGACTAGGTATCTACCACCCCATTACCACTACCAGATTAGAGCCATAATGGAGACTAGGTATCTCACACCCCACTACCACTATCAGATTAGAGCCATAATGGAGACTAGGTTTCTACCACCCCACTACCACTATCAGATTAGAGCCATAAAGGCACTAGGCATCTACCACCCCACTACCACTATCAGATTAGAGTCATAATGGAGACTAGGTATCTACCACCCCACTACCACTATCAGATTAGAGCCATAAGGGCACTAGGCATCTATCACCCCACTACCACTATCAGATTAGAGCCATAAAGGCACTAGGCATCTACCACCCCACTACCACTATCAGATTAGAGCCATAATGGAGACTAGGTATCTACCACCCCACTACCACTATCAGATTAGAGCCATAATGGAGACTAGGTATCTACCACCCCACTACCACTATCAGATTAGAGCCATAATGGAGACTAGGTATCTACCACCCCACTACCACTACCAGATTAGAGCCATAATGGAGACTAGGTATCTACCACCCCACTACCACTATCAGATTAGAGCCATAATGGAGACTAGGTATCTATCACCCCACTACCATTATCAGATTAGAGCCATAAAGGCACCAGGCATCTACCACCCCACTACCACTATCAGATTAGAGCCATAATGGAGACTAGACATCTACCACTATCAGATTAGAGCCATAAGGACACTACACATCTACCACCCCACTACCACTATCAGATTAGAGCCATAATGGAGACTAGGTATTTACCACCCCACTACCACTATCAGATTATAGCCATAATGGAGACTAGGTATCTACCACCCCTCTACCTCTATCAGATTAGAGCCATATTGGAGACTAGGTATCTACCACCCCACTACGACTATGTGATTAGAGCCATAATGGAGACTATGTATCTACCACCCCACTACCACTATCAGATTAGAGCCATAATGGAGACTAGGTATCTACCACCCCTCTACCTCTATCAGATTAGAGCCATATTGGAGACTAGGTATCTACCACCCCACTACCACTATCAGATTATAGCCATAATGGAGACTAGGTATCTACCACCCCTCTACCTCTATCAGATTAGAGCCATAATGGAGACTAGGTATCTACCACCCCACTACCACTATCAGATTAGAGCCATAAGGGCACTAGGCATCTATCACCCCACTACCACTATCAGATTAGAGCCATAAAGGCACTAGGCATCTACCACCCCACTACCACTATCAGATTAGAGCCATAATGGAGACTAGGTATCTACCACCCCACTACCACTATCAGATTAGAGCCATAATGGAGACTAGGTATCTACCACCCCACTACCACTACCAGATTAGAGCCATAATGGAGACTAGGTATCTCACACCCCACTACCACTATCAGATTAGAGCCATAATGGAGACTAGGTATCTACCACCCCACTACCACTATCAGATTAGAGCCATAATGGAGACTAGGTATCTACCACCCCACTACCACTATCAGATTAGAGCCATAATGGAGACTAGGTATCTACCACCCCACTACCACTACCAGATTAGAGCCATAATGGAGACTAGGTATCTCACAACCCACTACCACTACCAGATTATAGCCATAATGGAGACTAGGTATCTACCACCCCACTACCACTATCAGATTAGAGCCATAAAGGCACTAGGCATCTACCACCCCACTACCACTATCAGATTAGAGCCATAATGGAGACTAGACATCTACCACTATCAGATTAGAGCCATAAGGACACTAGACATCTACCACCCCACTACCACTATCATATTAGAGCCATAATGGAGAGTAGGTATCTCACACCCCACTACCACTATCAGATTAGAGCCATAATGGATACTAGACATCTACCACTGTCAGATTAGAGCCATAAGGACACTAGACATCTACCACCCCACTACCACTATCAGATTAGAGCCATAATGGAGACTAGGCATCTACCACCCCACTACCACTATCAGATTAGAGCCATAATGGAGACTAGGTATCTACCACCCCACTACCACTATCAGATTAGAGCCATAATGGAGACTAGGTATCTACCACCCCACTACCACTACCAGATTAGAGCCATAATGGAGACTAGGTATCTACCACCCCACTACCACTATCAGATTAGAGCCATAATGGAGACTAGGTATCTATCACCCCACTACCATTATCAGATTAGAGCCATAAAGGCACCAGGCATCTACCACCCCACTACCACTATCAGATTAGAGCCATAATGGAGACTAGACATCTACCACTATCAGATTAGAGCCATAAGGACACTAGACATCTACCACCCCACTACCACTATCAGATTAGAGCCATAATGGAGACTAGGTATCTACCACCCCACTACCTATATCAGATTAGAGCCAAAATGGAGACTAGGTATCTACCACCCCACTACCACTATCAGATTATAGCCATAATGGAGACTAGGTATCTACCACCCCTCTACCTCTATCAGATTAGAGCCATATTGGAGACTAGGTATCTACCACCCCACTACCACTATGTGATTAGAGCCATAATGGAGACTAGGTATCTACCACCCCACTACCACTATCAGATTAGAGCCATAATGGAGACTAGGTTTCTACCACCCCACTACCACTATCAGATTAGAGCCATAAAGGCACTAGGCATCTACCACCCCACTACCACTATCAGATTAGAGCCATAAAGGCACTAGGCATCTACCACCCCACTACCTCTATCAGATTAGAGCCATAAAGGCACTAGGCATCTACCACCCCACTACCACTATCAGATTAGAGCCAAATGGAGACTAGGTATCTACCACCCCACTACCACTATCAGATTAGAGCCATAAGGGCACTAGGCATCTATCACCCCACTACCACTATCAGATTAGAGCCATAAAGGCACTAGGCATCTACCACCCCACTACCACTATCAGATTAGAGCCATAATGGAGACTAGGTATCTACCACCCCACTACCACTACCAGATTAGAGCCATAATGGAGACTAGGTATCTACCACCCCACTACCACTATCAGATTAGAGCCATAATGGAGACTAGGTATCTACCACCCCACTACCACTACCAGATTAGAGCCATAATGGAGACTAGGTATCTCACAACCCACTACCACTACCAGATTATAGCCATAATGGAGACTAGGTATCTACCACCCCACTACCACTATCAGATTAGAGCCATAAAGGCACTAGGCATCTACCACCCCACTACCACTATCAGATTAGAGCCATAATGGAGACTAGACATCTACCACTATCAAATTAGAGCCATAAGGACACTAGACATCTACCACCCCACTACCACTATCAGATTAGAGCCATAATGGAGACTAGGTATCTACCACCCCACTACCTATATCAGATTAGAGCCAAAATGGAGACTAGGTATCTACCACCCCACTACCACTATCAGATTATAGCCATAATGGAGACTAGGTATCTACCACCCCTCTACCTCTATCAGATTAGAGCCATATTGGAGACTAGGTATCTACCACCCCACTACCACTATGTGATTAGAGCCATAATGGAGACTAGGTATCTACCACCCCACTACCACTATCAGATTAGAGCCATAATGGAGACTAGGTTTCTACCACCCCACTACCACTATCAGATTAGAGCCATAAAGGCACTAGGCATCTACCACCCCACTACCACTATCAGATTAGAGCCATAAAGGCACTAGGCATCTACCACCCCACTACCTCTATCAGATTAGAGCCATAAAGGCACTAGGCATCTACCACCCCACTACCACTATCAGATTAGAGCCATAATGGAGACTAGGTATCTACCACCCCACTACCACTATCATATTAGAGCCATAAGGGCACTAGGCATCTATCACCCCACTACCACTATCAGATTAGAGCCATAAAGGCACTAGGCATCTACCACCCCACTACCACTATCAGATTAGAGCCATAATGGAGACTAGGTATCTACCACCCCACTACCACTATCAGATTAGAGCCATAATGGAGACTAGGTATCTACCACCCCACTACCACTACCAGATTAGAGCCATAATGGAGACTAGGTATCTCACACCCCACTACCACTATCAGATTAGAGCCATAATGGAGACTAGGTATCTACCACCCCACTACCACTACCAGATTAGAGCCATAATGGAGACTAGGTATCTACCACCCCACTACCACTATCAGATTAGAGCCATAATGGAGACTAGGTATCTACCACCCCACTACCACTACCAGATTAGAGCCATAATGGAGACTAGGTATCTCACAACCCACTACCACTACCAGATTATAGCCATAATGGAGACTAGGTATCTACCACCCCACTACCACTATCAGATTAGAGCCATAAAGGCACTAGGCATCTACCACCCCACTACCACTATCAGATTAGAGCCATAATGGAGACTAGACATCTACCACTATCAGATTAGAGCCATAAGGACACTAGACATCTACCACCCCACTACCACTATCAGATTAGAGCCATAATGGAGAGTAGGTATCTCACACCCCACTACCACTATCAGATTAGAGCCATAATGGATACTAGACATCTACCACTGTCAGATTAGAGCCATAAGGACACTAGACATCTACCACCCCACTACCACTATCAGATTAGAGCCATAATGGAGACTAGGCATCTACCACCCCACTACCACTATCAGATTAGAGCCATAATGGAGACTAGGTATCTACCACCCCACTACCACTATCAGATTAGAGCCATAATGGAGACTAGGTATCTACCACCCCACTACCACTACCAGATTAGAGCCATAATGGAGACTAGGTATCAACCACCCCACTACCACTATCAGATTAGAGCCATAATGGAGACAAGGTATCTATCACCCCACTACCATTATCAGATTAGAGCCATAAAGGCACCAGGCATCTACCACCCCACTACCACTATCAGATTAGAGCCATAATGGAGACTAGACATCTACCACTATCAGATTAGAGCCATAAGGACACTAGACATCTACCACCCCACTACCACTATCAGATTAGAGCCATAATGGAGACTAGGTATCTACCACCCCACTACCTATATCAGATTAGAGCCAAAATGGAGACTAGGTATCTACCACCCCACTACCACTATCAGATTAGAGCCATAATGGAGACTAGGTTTCTACCACCCCACTACCACTATCAGATTAGAGCCATAAAGGCACTAGGCATCTACCACCCCACTACCACTATCAGATTAGAGCCATAAAGGCACTAGGCATCTACCACCCCACTACCTCTATCAGATTAGAGCCATAAAGGCACTAGGCATCTACCACCCCACTACCACTATCAGATTAGAGCCATAATGGAGACTAGGTATCTACCACCCCACTACCACTATCATATTAGAGCCATAAGGGCACTAGGCATCTATCACCCCACTACCACTATCAGATTAGAGCCATAAAGGCACTAGGCATCTACCACCCCACTACCACTATCAGATTAGAGCCATAATGGAGACTAGGTATCTACCACCCCACTACCACTATCAGATTAGAGCCATAATGGAGACTAGGTATCTACCACCCCACTACCACTACCAGATTAGAGCCATAATGGAGACTAGGTATCTACCACCCCACTACCACTACCAGATTAGAGCCATAATGGAGACTAGGTATCTCACAACCCACTACCACTACCAGATTATAGCCATAATGGAGACTAGGTATCTACCACCCCACTACCACTATCAGATTAGAGCCATAAAGGCACTAGGCATCTACCACCCCACTACCACTATCAGATTAGAGCCATAATGGAGACTAGACATCTACCACTATCAGATTAGAGCCATAAGGACACTAGACATCTACCACCCCACTACCACTATCAGATTAGAGCCATAATGGAGAGTAGGTATCTCACACCCCACTACCACTATCAGATTAGAGCCATAATGGATACTAGACATCTACCACTGTCAGATTAGAGCCATAAGGACACTAGACATCTACCACACCACTACCACTATCAGATTAGAGCCATAATGGAGACTAGGCATCTACCACCCCACTACCACTATCAGATTAGAGCCATAATGGAGACTAGGTATCTACCACCCCACTACCACTATCAGATTAGAGCCATAATGGAGACTAGGTATCTACCACCCCACTACCACTACCAGATTAGAGCCATAATGGAGACTAGGTATCAACCACCCCACTACCACTATCAGATTAGAGCCATAATGGAGACAAGGTATCTATCACCCCACTACCATTATCAGATTAGAGCCATAAAGGCACCAGGCATCTACCACCCCACTACCACTATCAGATTAGAGCCATAATGGAGACTAGACATCTACCACTATCAGATTAGAGCCATAAGGACACTAGACATCTACCACCCCACTACCACTATCAGATTAGAGCCATAATGGAGACTAGGTATCTACCACCCCACTACCTATATCAGATTAGAGCCAAAATGGAGACTAGGTATCTACCACCCCACTACCACTATCAGATTATAGCCATAATGGAGACTAGGTATCTACCACCCCTCTACCTCTATCAGATTAGAGCCATATTGGAGACTAGGTATCTACCACCCCACTACCACTATGTGATTAGAGCCATAATGGAGACTAGGTATCTACCACCCCACTACCACTATCAGATTAGAGCCATAATGGAGACTAGGTTTCTACCACCCCACTACCACTATCAGATTAGAGCCATAAAGGCACTAGGCATCTACCACCCCACTACCACTATCAGATTAGAGCTATAAAGGCACTAGGCATCTACCACCCCACTACCTCTATCAGATTAGAGCCATAAAGGCACTAGGCATCTACCACCCCACTACCACTATCAGATTAGAGCCAAATGGAGACTAGGTATCTACCACCCCACTACCACTATCAGATTAGAGCCATAAGGGCACTAGGCATCTATCACCCCACTACCACTATCAGATTAGAGCCATAAAGGCACTAGGCATCTACCACCCCACTACCACTATCAGATTAGAGCCATAATGGAGACTAGGTATCTACCACCCCACTACCACTACCAGATTAGAGCCATAATGGAGACTAGGTATCTACCACCCCACTACCACTATCAGATTAGAGCCATAATGGAGACTAGGTATCTACCACCCCACTACCACTACCAGATTAGAGCCATAATGGAGACTAGGTATCTCACAACCCACTACCACTACCAGATTATAGCCATAATGGAGACTAGGTATCTACCACCCCACTACCACTATCAGATTAGAGCCATAAAGGCACTAGGCATCTACCACCCCACTACCACTATCAGATTAGAGCCATAATGGAGACTAGACATCTACCACTATCAGATTAGAGCCATAAGGACACTAGACATCTACCACCCCACTACCACTATCAGATTAGAGCCATAATGGAGAGTAGGTATCTCACACCCCACTACCACTATCAGATTAGAGCCATAATGGATACTAGACATCTACCACTATCAGATTAGAGCCATAAGGACACTAGACATCTACCACCCCACTACCACTATCAGATTAGAGCCATAATGGAGACTAGGTATCTTCCACCCCACTACCACTATCAGATTAGAGCCATAATGGAGACTAGGTATCTACCACCCCACTACCACTACCAGATTAGAACCATAATGGAGACTAGGTATCTCACACCCCACTACCACTATCAGATTAGAGCCATAATGGAGACTAGGTATCTACCACCCCACTACCACTACCAGATTAGAGCCATAATGGAGACTAGGTATCTACCACCCCACTACCACTATCAGATTTGAGCCATAATGGAGACTAGGTATCTACCACCCCACTACCACTACCAGATTAGAGCCATAATGGAGACTAGGTATCTACCACCCCACTACCACTATCAGATTAGAGCCATAATGGAGACTAGGTATCTACCACTATCAGATTAGAACCATAAGGACACTAGACATCTACCACCCCACTACCACTATCAGATTAGAGCCATAATGGAGAGTAGGTATCTCACACCCCACTACCACTATCATATTAGAGCCATAATGGAGACTAGACATCTACCACTATCAGATTAGAGCCATAAGGACACTAGACATCTACCACCCCACTACCACTATCAGATTAGAGCCATAACGGAGACTAGGTATCTCACACCCCACTACCACTACCAGATTATAGCCATAATGGAGACTAGGTATCTACCACCCCACTACCACTATCAGATTAGAGCCATAATGGAGACTAGGTATCTTCCACCCCACTACCACTACCAGATTAGAGCCATAATGGAGACTAGGTATCTCCCACCCCACTACCATTATCAGATTAGAGCCATAAAGGCACTAGGCATCTACCACCCCACTACCACTATCAGATTAGAGCCATAATGGAGACTAGACATCTACCACTATCAGATTAGAGCCATAAGGACACTAGACATCTACCACCCCACTACCACTATCAGATTAGAGACATAATGGAGACTAGGTATCTTCCACCCCACTACCACTATCAGATTAGAGCCATAAGGGCACTAGGCATCTATCACCCCACTACCACTATCAGATTAGAGCCATAAATGCACTAGGCATCTACCACCCCACTACCTCTATCAGATTAGAGCCATAAAGGCACTAGGTATCTACCACCCCAATACCACTATCAGATTAGAGCCATAAGGGCACTTGGCATCTACCACCCCACTACCTCTATCAGATTAGAGCCATAAAGGCACTAGGTATCTACCACCCCACTACCACTATCAGATTAGAGCCATAATGGAGACTAGGTATCTACCACCCCACTACCACTATCAGATTAGAGCCATAATGGAGACTAGGTATCTATCACCCCACTACCATTATCAGATTAGAGCCATAAAGGCACTAGGCATCTACCACCCCACTACCACTATCAGATTAGAGCCATAATGGAGACTAGACATCTACCACTATCAGATTAGAGCCATAAGGACGCTA
This sequence comes from Salvelinus alpinus, assembly GCF_045679555.1. Lineage (NCBI taxonomy): Eukaryota > Metazoa > Chordata > Actinopteri > Salmoniformes > Salmonidae > Salvelinus > Salvelinus alpinus. Next base: position 100,122,811 of record NC_092091.1, read on the forward strand.
GACATCTACCACCCCACTACCACTATCAGATTAGAGCCATAATGGAGACTAGGTATCTACCACCCCACTACCTATATCAGATTAGAGCCATAATGGAGACTAGGTATCTACCACCCCACTACCACTATCAGATTATAGCCATAATGGAGACTAGGTATCTACCACCCCTGTACCTCTATCAGATAAGAGCCATATTGGAGACTAGGTATCTACCACCCCACTACCACTATGTGAATAGAGCAATAATGGAAACTAGGTATCTACCACCCCACTACCACTATCAGATTAGAGCCATAATGGAGACTAGGTTTCTACCACCCCACTACCACTATCAGATTAGAGCCATAAAGGCACTAGGCATCTACCACCCCACTACCACTATCAGATTAGAGCCATAATGGAGACTAGATATCTACCACCCCACTACCGCTATCATATTAGAGCCATAAGGGCACTAGGCATCTACCACCCCACTACCACTATCAGATTAGAGCCATAAAGGCACTAGGCATCTACCACCCCACTACCACTATCAGATTAGAGCCATAATGGAGACTTGGTATCTACCACCCCACTATCACTATCAGATTAGAGCCATAAGGGCACTAAGCATCTACCACCCCACTACCACTATCAGATTAGATCCATAATGGAGACTAGGTATCTACCACCCCACTACCTCTATCAGACTAGAGCCATAATGGAGACTAGTCATTTACCACCCCACTACCTCTACCAGATTAGAGCCATAATGGAGACTAGACATCTACCACTATCAGATTAGAGCCATAAGGACAATAGACATCTACCACCCCACTACCACTATCAGATTAGAGCCATAATGGAGACTAGGTATCTACCACCCCACTACCTCTATCAGATTAGAGCCATAATGGAGACTAGGTATCTACCACCCCACTACCACTATCAGATTAGAGCCATACGGGCTCTAGGCATCTACCACCCCACTACCACTATCAGATTAGAGCCATAAAGGCACTAGGCATCTACCACCCCACTACCACTATCAGATTAGAGCCATAATGTAGACTAGGTAACTACCACCCCACTACCACTACCAGATTAGAGCCATAATGGAGACTAGGTATCTACCACACCACTACCACTACCAGATTAGAGCCATAATGGAGACTAGGTATCTACCACCCCACTACCACTATCAGATTAGAGCCATAATGGAGACTAGGTATCTACCACCCCACTACCACTATCAGATTAGAGCCATAATGGAGACTAGGTATCTACCACCCCACTACCACTACCAGATTAGAGCCATAATGGAGACTAGGTATCTACCACCCCACTACCACTATCAGATTAGAGCCATAATGGAGACTAGGTATCTATCACCCCACTACCATTATCAGATTAGAGCCATAAAGGCACTAGGCATCTACCACCCCACTACCACTATCAGATTAGAGCCATAATGGAGACTATACATCTACCGCCCCACTACCACTATCAGATTAGAGCCATAATGGAGACTAGGTATCTACCACCCCACTACCTATATCAGATTAGAGCCAAAATGGAGACTAGGTATCTACCACCCGACTACCACTATCAGATTATAGCCATAATGGAGACTAGGTATCTACCACCCCTCTACCTCTATCAGATTAGAGCCATATTGGAGACTAGGTATCTACCACCCCACTACCACTATGTGATTAGAGCCATAATGGAGACTAGGTATCTACCACCCCACTACCACTATCAGATTAGAGCCATAATGGAGACTAGGTTTCTACCACCCCACTACCACTATCAGATTAGAGCCATAAAGGCACTAGGCATCTACCACCCCACTACCACTATCATATTAGAGCCATAAAGGCACTAGGCATCTACCACCCCACTACCTCTATCAGATTAGAGCCATAAAGAAACTAGGCATCTACCACCCCACTACCACTATCAGATTAGAGCCATAATGGAGACTAGGTATCTACCACCCCACTACCACTATCAGATTAGAGCCATAAGGGCACTAGGCATCTATCACCCCACTACCACTATCAGATTAGAGCCATAAAGGCACTAGGCATCTACCACCCCACTACCACTATCAGATTAGAGCCATAATGGAGACTAGGTATCTACCACCCCACTACCACTATCAGATTAGAGCCATAATGGAGACTAGGTATCTACCACCCCATTACCACTACCAGATTAGAGCCATAATGGAGACTAGGTATCTCACACCCCACTACCACTATCAGATTAGAGCCATAATGGAGACTAGGTTTCTACCACCCCACTACCACTATCAGATTAGAGCCATAAAGGCACTAGGCATCTACCACCCCACTACCACTATCAGATTAGAGCCATAATGGAGAATAGGTATCTACCACCCCACTACCACTATCAGATTAGAGCCATAAGGGCACTAGGCATCTATCACCCCACTACCACTATCAGATTAGAGCCATAAAGGCACTAGGCATCTACCACCCCACTACCACTATCAGATTAGAGCCATAATGGAGACTAGGTATCTACCACCCCACTACCACTATCAGATTAGAGCCATAATGGAGACTAGGTATCTACCACCCCACTACCACTACCAGATTAGAGCCATAATGGAGACTAGGTATCTACCACCCCACTACCACTATCAGATTAGAGCCATAATGGAGACTAGGTATCTATCACCCCACTACCATTATCAGATTAGACCATAAGGGCACTAGGCATCTACCACCCCACTACCACCATCAGATTAGAGCCATAATGGAGACTAGACATCTACCACTATCAGATTAGAGCCATAAGGACACTAGACATCTACCACCCCACTACCACTATCAGATTAGAGCCATAATGGAGACTAGGTATCTACCACCCCACTACCTATATCAGATTAGAGCCAAAATGGAGACTAGGTATCTACCACCCCACTACCACTATCAGATTATAGCCATAATGGAGACTAGGTATCTACCACCCCTCTACCTCTATCAGATTAGAGCCATATTGGAGACTAGGTATCTACCACCCCACTACCACTATGTGATTAGAGCCATAATGGAGACTAGGTATCTACCACCCCACTACCACTATCAGATTAGAGCCATAATGGAGACTAGGTTTCTACCACCCCACTACCACTATCAGATTAGAGCCATAAAGGCACTAGGCATCTACCACCCCACTACCACTATCAGATTAGAGCCATAAAGGCATTAGGCATCTACCACCCCACTACCACTATCAGATTAGAGCCATAAAGGCACTAGGCATCTACCACCCCACTACCACTATCAGATTAGAGCCATAATGGAGACTAGGTATCTACCACCCCACTACCACTATCAGATTAGAGCCATAAGGGCACTAGGCATCTATCACCCCACTACCACTATCAGATTAGAGCCATAAAGGAACTAGGCATCTACCACCCCACTACCACTATCAGATTAGAGCCATAATGGAGAATAGGTATCTACCAACCCACTACCACTATCAGATTAGAGCCATAATGGAGACTAGGTATCTACCACCCCACTACCACTATCAGATTAGAGCCATAATGGAGACTAGGTATCTCACACCCCACTACCACTATCAGATTAGAGCCATAATGGAGACTAGGTATCTACCACCCCACTACCACTACCAGATTAGAGCCATAATGGAGACTAGGTATCTACCACCCCACTACCACTGTCAGATTAGAGCCATAATGGAGACTAGGTATCTACCACCCCACTACCACTACCAGATTAGAGCCATAATGGAGACTAGGTATCTCACAACCCACTACCACTACCAGATTATAGCCATAATGGAGACTAGGTATCTACCACCCCACTACCACTATCAGATTAGAGCCATAAAGGCACTAGGCATCTACCACCCCACTACCACTATCAGATTAGAGCCATAATGGAGACTAGACATCTACCACTATCAGATTAGAGCCATAAGGACACTAGACATCTACCACCCCACTACCACTATCAGATTAGAGCCATAATGGAGAGTAGGTATCTCACACCCCACTACCACTATCAGATTAGAGCCATAATGGATACTAGACATCTACCACTATCAGATTAGAGCCATAAGGACACTAGACATCTACCACCCCACTACCACTATCAGATTAGAGCCATAATGGAGACTAGGTATCTCACACCCCACTACCACTACCAGATTATAGCCATAATGGAGACTAGGTATCTACCACCCCACTACCACTATCAGATTAGAGCCATAATGGAGACTAGGTATCTTCCACCCCACTACCACTACCAGATTAGAGCCATAATGGAGACTAGGTATCTCCCACCCCACTACCATTATCAGATTAGAGCCATAAAGGCACTAGGCATCTACCACCCCACTACCACTATCAGATTAGAGCCATAATGGAGACTAGACATCTACCACTATCAGATTAGAGCCATAAGGACACTAGACATCTACCACCCCACTACCACTATCAGATTAGAGACATAATGGAGACTAGGTATCTCACACCCCACTACCACTATCAGATTAGAGCCATAATGGCACTAGGCATCTATCACCCCACTACCACTATCAGATTAGAGCCATAAGGGCACTAGGCATCTACCACCCCACTACCACTATCAGATTAGAGACATAATGGAGACTAGGTATCTCACACCCCACTACCACTACCAGATTAGAGCCATAAGGACACTTGGCATCTACCACCCCACTACCACTTTCAGATTAGAGCCATAATGGAGACTAGGTATCTTCCACGCCACTACCACTATCAGATTAGAGCCATAAGGGCACTAGGCATCTATCACCCCACTACCACTATCAGATTAGAGCCATAAAGGCACTAGGCATCTACCACCCCACTACCTTTATCAGATTAGAGCCATAAAGGCACTAGGTATCTACCACCTCAATACCACTATCAGATTAGAGCCACAAGGGCACTTGGCATCTACCACCCCACTACCTCTATCAGATTCGAGCCATAAAGGCACTAGGTATCTACCATCCCACTACCACTATCAGATTAGAGCCATAATGGAGACTAGGTATCTACCACCCCACTACCACTATCAGATTAGAGCCATAATGGAGACTAGGTATCTATCACCCTACTACCATTATCAGATTAGAGCCATAAAGGCACTAGGCATCTACCACCCCACTACCACTATCAGATTAGAGCCATAATGGAGACTAGACATCTACCACTATCAGATTAGAGCCATAAGGACACTAGACATCTACCACCCCACTACCACTATCAGATTAGAGCCATAATGGAGACTAGGTATCTACCACCCCACTACCTATATCAGATTAGAGCCATAATGGAGACTAGGTATCTACCACCCCACTACCACTATCAGATTATAGCCATCATGGAGACTAGGTATCTACCACCCCTCTACCTCTATCAGATAAGAGCCATATTGGAGACTAGGTATCTACCACCCCACTACCACTATGTGAATAGAGCAATAATGGAAACTAGGTATCTACCACCCCACTACCACTATCAGATTAGAGCCATAATGGAGACTAGGTTTCTACCACCCCACTACCACTATCAGATTAGAGCCATAAAGGCACTAGGCATCTAACACCCCACTACCACTATCAGATTAGAGCCATAATGGAGACTAGATATCTACCACCCCACTACCGCTATCATATTAGAGCCATAAGGGCACTAGGCATCTACCACCCCACTACCACTATCAGATTAGAGCCATAAAGGCACTAGGCATCTACCACCCCACTATCACTATCAGATTAGAGCCATAATGGAGACTTGGTATCTACCACCCCACTACCACTATCAGATTAGAGCCATAAGGGCACTAGACATCTACCACCCCACTACCACTACCATATTAGAGCCATAATGGAGACTAGGTATCTACCACCCCACTACCACTATCAGATTAGAGCCATAAAGGCACTAGGCATCTACCACCCCACTACCACTATCAGATTAGAGCCATAATGGAGACTAGACATCTACCACTATCAGATTGGAGCCATAAGGACACTAGACATCTACCACCCCACTACCACTTTCAGACTAGAGCCATAATGGAGACTAGTCATTTACCACCCCACTAACAATATCAGATTAGAGCCATAAAGGCACTAGGTATCTACCACCCCAATACCACTATCAGATTAGAGCCATAAGGGCACTTGGCATCTACCACCCCACTACCTCTATCAGATTAGAGCCATAAAGGCACTAGGTATCTACCACCCCACTACCACTATCAGATTAGAGCCATAATGGAGACTAGGTATCTACCACCCCACTACCACTATCAGATTAGAGCCATAATGGAGACTAGGTATCTATCACCCCACTACCATTATCAGATTAGAGCCATAAAGGCACTAGGCATCTACCACCCCACTACCACTATCAGATTAGAGCCATAATGGAGACTAGACATCTACCACTATCAGATTAGAGCCATAAGGACACTAGACATCTACCACCCCACTACCACTATCAGATTAGAGCCATAATGGAGACTAGGTATCTACCACCCGACTACCTATATCAGATTAGAGCCATAATGGAGACTAGGTATCTACCACCCCACTACCACTATCAGATTATAGCCATAATGGAGACTAGGTATCTACCACCCCTCTACCTCTATCAGATAAGAGCCATATTGGAGACTAGGTATCTACCACCCCACTACCACTATGTGAATAGAGCAATAATGGAAACTAGGTATCTACCACCCCACTACCACTATCAGATTAGAGCCATAATGGAGACTAGGTTTCTACCACCCCACTACCACTATCAGATTAGAGCCATAAAGGCACTAGGCATCTACCACCCCACTACCACTATCAGATTAGAGCCATAATGGAGACTAGATATCTACCACCCCACTACCGCTATCATATTAGAGCCATAAGGGCACTAGGCATCTACCACCCCACTACCACTATCAGATTAGAGCCATAATGGAGACTAGACATCTACCACTATCAGATTGGAGCCATAAGGACACTAGACATCTACCACCCCACTACCACTTTCAGACTAGAGCCATAATGGAGAATAGGTATCTCCCACACCACTACCACTATCAGATTAGAGCCATAATGGAGACTAGTCATTTACCACCCCACTAACAATATCAGATTAGAGCCATAAAGGCACTAGGTATCTACCACCCCAATACCACTATCAGATTAGAGCCATAAGGGCACTTGGCATCTACCACCCCACTACCTCTATCAGATTAGAGCCATAAAGGCACTAGGTATCTACCACCCCACTACCACTATCAGATTAGAGCCATAATGGAGACTAGGTATCTACCACCCCACTACCACTATCAGATTAGAGCCATAATGGAGACTAGGTATCTATCACCCCACTACCATTATCAGATTAGAGCCATAAAGGCACTAGGCATCTACCACCCCACTACCACTATCAGATTAGAGCCATAATGGAGACTAGACATCTACCACTATCAGCTTAGAGCCATAAGGACACTAGACATCTACCACCCCACTACCACTATCAGATTAGAGCCATAATGGAGACTAGGTATCTACCACCCGACTACCTATATCAGATTAGAGCCATAATGGAGACTAGGTATCTACCACCCCACTACCACTATCAGATTATAGCCATAATGGAGACTAGGTATCTACCACCCCTCTACCTCTATCAGATAAGAGCCATATTGGAGACTAGGTATCTACCACCCCACTACCACTATGTGAATAGAGCAATAATGGAAACTAGGTATCTACCACCCCACTACCACTATCAGATTAGAGCCATAATGGAGACTAGGTTTCTACCACCCCACTACCACTATCAGATTAGAGCCATAAAGGCACTAGGCATCTACCACCCCACTACCACTATCAGATTAGAGCCATAATGGAGACTAGATATCTACCACCCCACTACCGCTATCATATTAGAGCCATAAGGGCACTAGGCATCTACCACCCCACTACCACTATCAGATTAGAGCCATAATGGAGACTTGGTATCTACCACCCCACTATCACTATCAGATTATAGCCATAAGGGCACTAAGCATCTACCACCCCACTACCACTATCAGATTAGATCCATAATGGAGACTAGGTATCTACCACCCCACTACCTCTATCAGACTAGAGCCATAATGGAGACTAGGTATCTCCCACACCACTACCACTATCAGATTAGAGCCATAAAGGAGACTAGTCATTTACCACCCCACTAACAATATCAGATTAGAGCCATAATGGAGACTAGGTATCTCCCACCCCACTACCTCTATCAGATTAGAGCCATACTGGAGACTAGGTATCTACCACCCCACTACCTCTACCAGATTAGAGCCATAATGGAGACTAGGTATCTACCACCCCACTACCTCTATCAGACTAGAGCCATAATGGAGACTAGGTATCTCCCACACCACTACCACTATCAGATTAGAGCCATAAGGACAATAGACATCTACCACCCCACTACCACTATCAGATTAGAGCCATAATGGAGACTAGGTATCTACCACCCCACTACCTCTATCAGATTAGAGCCATAATGGAGACTAGGTATCTACCACCCCACTACCACTATCAGATTAGAGCCATACGGGCTCTAGGCATCTACCACCCCACTACCACTATCAGATTAGAGCCATAAAGGCACTAGGCATCTACCACCCCACTACCACTATCAGATTAGAGCCATAATGGAGACTAGGTAACTACCACCCCACTACCACTATCAGATTAGAGCCATAATGGAGACTAGGTATCTACCACCCCACTACCACTACCAGATTAGAGCCATAATGGAGACTAGGTATCTACCACCCCACTACCACTATCAGATTAGAGCCATAATGGAGACTAGGTATCTATCACCCCACTACCATTATCAGATTAGAGCCATAAAGGCACTAGGCATCTACCACCCCACTACCACTATCAGATTAGAGCCATAATGGAGACTATACATCTACCACTATCAGATTAGAGCCATAAGGACACTAGACATCTACCGCCCCACTACCACTATCAGATTAGAGCCATAATGGAGACTAGGTATCTACCACCCCACTACCACTATCAGATTAGAGCCATACGGGCTCTAGGCATCTACCACCCCACTACCACTATCAGATTAGAGCCATAAAGGCACTAGGCATCTACCACCCCACTACCACTATCAGATTAGAGCCATAATGGAGACTAGGTATCTACCACCCCACTACCACTATCAGATTAGAGCCATAATGGAGACTAGGTATCTACCACCCCACTACCACTACCAGATTAGAGCCATAATGGAGACTAGGTATCTACCACCCCACTACCACTATCAGATTAGAGCCATAATGGAGACTAGGTATCTATCACCCCACTACCATTATCAGATTAGAGCCATAAAGGCACTAGGCATCTACCACCCCACTACCACTATCAGATTAGAGCCATAATGGAGACTATACATCTACCACTATCAGATTAGAGCCATAAGGACACTAGACATCTACCGCCCCACTACCACTATCAGATTAGAGCCATAATGGAGACTAGGTATCTACCACCCCACTACCTATATCAGATTAGAGCCAAAATGGAGACTAGGTATCTACCACCCCACTACCACTATCAGATTATAGCCATAATGGAGACTAGGTATCTACCACCCCTCTACCTCTATCGGATTAGAGCCATATTGGAGACTAGGTATCTACCACCCCACTACCACTATGTGATTAGAGCCATTATGGAGACTAGGTATCTACCACCCCACTACCACTATCAGATTAGAGCCATAATGGAGACTAGGTATCTACCACCCCACTACCACTATCAGATTAGAGCCATAATGGAGACTAGGTATCTACCACCCCACTACCACTATCATATTAGAGCCATAAGGGCACTAGGCATCTACCACCCCACTACCACTATCAGATTAGAGCCATAAAGGAACTAGGCATCTACCACCCCACTACCACTATCAGATTAGAGCCATAATGGAGACTTGGTATCTACCACCCCACTACCACTATCAGATTAGAGCCATAATGGAGACTAGGTATCTATCACCCCACTACCATTATCAGATTAGAGCCATAAAGGCACCAGGCATCTACCACCCCACTACCACTATCAGATTAGAGCTATAATGGAGACTAGACATCTACCACTATCAGATTAGAGCCATAAGGACACTAGACATCTACCACCCCACTACCACTATCAGATTAGAGCCATAATGGAGACTAGGTATCTACCACCCCACTACCTCTATCAGATTAGAGCCAAAATGGAGACTAGGTATTTACCACCCCACTACCACTATCAGATTATAGCCATAATGGAGACTAGGTATCTACCACCCCTCTACCTCTATCAGATTAGAGCCATATTGGAGACTAGGTATCTACCACCCCACTACCACTATGTGATTAGAGCCATAATGGAGACTAGGTATCTACCACCCCACTACCACTATCAGATTAGAGCCATAATGGAGACTAGGTTTATACCACCCCACTACCACTATCAGATTAGAGCCATAAGGGCACTAGGCATCTACCACCCCACTACCACTATCAGATTAGAGCCATAAAGGCATTAGGCATCTACCACCCCACTACCACTATCAGATTAGAGCCATAAAGGCACTAGGCATCTACCACCCCACTACCACTATCAGATTAGAGCCATAATGGAGACTAGGTATCTACCACCCCACTACCACTACCAGATTAGAGCCATAATGGAGACTAGGTATCTCACACCCCACTACCACTATCAGATTAGAGCCATAATGGAGACTAGGTATCTACCACCCCACTACCACTATCAGATTAGAGCCATAATGGAGACTAGGTATCTACCACCCCACTACCACTATCAGATTAGAGCCATAATGGAGACTAGGTATCTACCACCCCACTACCACTATCATATTAGAGCCATAAGGGCACTAGGCATCTACCACCCCACTACCACTATCAGATTAGAGCCATAAAGGCACTAGGCATCTACCACCCCACTACCACTATCAGATTAGAGCCATAATGGAGACTTGGTATCTACCACCCCACTATCACTATCAGATTAGAGCCATAAGGGCACTAAGCATCTACCACCCCACTACCACTATCAGATTAGATCCATAATGGAGACTAGGTATCTACCACCCCACTACCTCTATCAGACTAGAGCCATAATGGAGACTAGGTATCTCCCACACCACTACCACTATCAGATTAGAGCCATAAAGGAGACTAGTCATTTACCACCCCACTAACAATATCAGATTAGAGCCATAATGGAGACTAGGTATCTCCCACCCCACTACCTCTATCAGATTAGAGCCATACTGGAGACTAGGTATCTACCACCCCACTACCTCTACCAGATTAGAGCCATAATGGAGACTAGGTATCTACCACCCCACTACCTCTATCAGACTAGAGCCATAATGGAGACTAGGTATCTCCCACACCACTACCACTATCAGATTAGAGCCATAAGGACAATAGACATCTACCACCCCACTACCACTATCAGATTAGAGCCATAATGGAGACTAGGTATCTACCACCCCACTACCTCTATCAGATTAGAGCCATAATGGAGACTAGGTATCTACCACCCCACTACCACTATCAGATTAGAGCCATACGGGCTCTAGGCATCTACCACCCCACTACCACTATCAGATTAGAGCCATAAAGGCACTAGGCATCTACCACCCCACTACCACTATCAGATTAGAGCCATAATGGAGACTAGGTAACTACCACCCCACTACCACTATCAGATTAGAGCCATAATGGAGACTAGGTATCTACCACCCCACTACCACTACCAGATTAGAGCCATAATGGAGACTAGGTATCTACCACCCCACTACCACTATCAGATTAGAGCCATAATGGAGACTAGGTATCTATCACCCCACTACCATTATCAGATTAGAGCCATAAAGGCACTAGGCATCTACCACCCCACTACCACTATCAGATTAGAGCCATAATGGAGACTATACATCTACCACTATCAGATTAGAGCCATAAGGACACTAGACATCTACCGCCCCACTACCACTATCAGATTAGAGCCATAATGGAGACTAGGTATCTACCACCCCACTACCACTATCAGATTAGAGCCATACGGGCTCTAGGCATCTACCACCCCACTACCACTATCAGATTAGAGCCATAAAGGCACTAGGCATCTACCACCCCACTACCACTATCAGATTAGAGCCATAATGGAGACTAGGTATCTACCACCCCACTACCACTATCAGATTAGAGCCATAATGGAGACTAGGTATCTACCACCCCACTACCACTACCAGATTAGAGCCATAATGGAGACTAGGTATCTACCACCCCACTACCACTATCAGATTAGAGCCATAATGGAGACTAGGTATCTATCACCCCACTACCATTATCAGATTAGAGCCATAAAGGCACTAGGCATCTACCACCCCACTACCACTATCAGATTAGAGCCATAATGGAGACTATACATCTACCACTATCAGATTAGAGCCATAAGGACACTAGACATCTACCGCCCCACTACCACTATCAGATTAGAGCCATAATGGAGACTAGGTATCTACCACCCCACTACCTATATCAGATTAGAGCCAAAATGGAGACTAGGTATCTACCACCCCACTACCACTATCAGATTATAGCCATAATGGAGACTAGGTATCTACCACCCCTCTACCTCTATCGGATTAGAGCCATATTGGAGACTAGGTATCTACCACCCCACTACCACTATGTGATTAGAGCCATTATGGAGACTAGGTATCTACCACCCCACTACCACTATCAGATTAGAGCCATAATGGAGACTAGGTTTCTACCACCCCACTACCACTATCAGATTAGAGCCATAAAGGCACTAGGCATCTACCACCCCACTACCACTATCATATTAGAGCCATAAAGGCACTAGGCATCTACCACCCCACTACCTCTATCAGATTAGAGCCATAAAGAAACTAGGCATCTACCACCCCACTACCACTATCAGATTAGAGCCATAATGGAGACTAGGTATCTACCACCCCACTACCACTATCAGATTAGAGCCATAAGGGCACTAGGCATCTATCACCCCACTACCACTATCAGATTAGAGCCATAAAGGCACTAGGCATCTACCACCCCACTACCACTATCAGATTAGAGCCATAATGGAGACTAGGTATCTACCACCCCTCTACCACTATCAGATTAGAGCCATAATGGAGACTAGGTATCTACCACCCCATTACCACTACCAGATTAGAGCCATAATGGAGACTAGGTATCTCACACCCCACTACCACTATCAGATTAGAGCCATAATGGAGACTAGGTTTCTACCACCCCACTACCACTATCAGATTAGAGCCATAAAGGCACTAGGCATCTACCACCCCACTACCACTATCAGATTAGAGCCATAATGGAGAATAGGTATCTACCACCCCACTACCACTATCAGATTAGAGCCATAAGGGCACTAGGCATCTATCACCCCACTACCACTATCAGATTAGAGCCATAAAGGCACTAGGCATCTACCACCCCACTACCACTATCAGATTAGAGCCATAATGGAGACTAGGTATCTACCACCCCACTACCACTATCAGATTAGAGCCATAATGGAGACTAGGTATCTACCACCCCACTACCACTACCAGATTAGAGCCATAATGGAGACTAGGTATCTACCACCCCACTACCACTATCAGATTAGAGCCATAATGGAGACTAGGTATCTATCACCCCACTACCATTATCAGATTAGAGCCATAAAGGCACCAGGCATCTACCACCCCACTACCACTATCAGATTATAGCCATAATGGAGACTAGGTATCTACCACCCCTCTACCTCTATCAGATTAGAGCCATATTGGAGACTAGGTATCTACCACCCCACTACCACTATGTGATTAGAGCCATAATGGAGACTAGGTATCTACCACCCCACTACCACTATCAGATTAGAGCCATAATGGAGACTAGGTTTCTACCACCCCACTACCACTATCAGATTAGAGCCATAAAGGCACTAGGCATCTACCACCCCACTACCACTATCAGATTAGAGCCATAAAGGCATTAGGCATCTACCACCCCACTACCTCTATCAGATTAGAGCCATAAAGGCACTAGGCATCTACCACCCCACTACCACTATCAGATTAGAGCCATAATGGAGACTAGGTATCTACCACCCCACTACCACTATCAGATTAGAGCCATAAGGGCACTAGGCATCTATCACCCCACTACCACTATCAGATTAGAGCCATAAAGGCACTAGGCATCTACCACCCCACTACCACTATCAGATTAGAGCCATAATGGAGACTAGGTATCTACCACCCCACTACCACTATCAGATTAGAGCCATAATGGAGACTAGGTATCTACCACCCCACTACCACTACCAGATTAGAGCCATAATGGAGACTAGGTATCTCACACCCCACTACCACTATCAGATTAGAGCCATAATGGAGACTAGGTATCTACCACCCCACTACCACTACCAGATTAGAGCCATAATGGAGACTAGGTATCTACCACCCCACTACCACTATCAGATTAGAGCCATAATGGAGACTAGGTATCTACCACCCCACTACCACTACCAGATTAGAGCCAAAATGGAGACTAGGTATCTACCACCCCACTACCACTATCAGATTATAGCCATAATGGAGACTAGGTATCTACCACCCCTCTACCTCTATCGGATTAGAGCCATATTGGAGACTAGGTATCTACCACCCCACTACCACTATGTGATTAGAGCCATAATGGAGACTAGGTATCTACCACCCCACTACCACTATCAGATTAGAGCCATAATGGAGACTAGGTTTCTACCACCCCACTACCACTATCAGATTAGAGCCATAAAGGCACTAGGCATCTACCACCCCACTACCACTATCATATTAGAGCCATAAAGGCACTAGGCATCTACCACCCCACTACCTCTATCAGATTAGAGCCATAAAGAAACTAGGCATCTACCACCCCACTACCACTATCAGATTAGAGCCATAATGGAGACTAGGTATCTACCACCCCACTACCACTATCAGATTAGAGCCATAAGGGCACTAGGCATCTATCACCCCACTACCACTATCAGATTAGAGCCATAAAGGCACTAGGCATCTACCACCCCACTACCACTATCAGATTAGAGCCATAATGGAGACTAGGTATCTACCACCCCACTACCACTATCAGATTAGAGCCATAATGGAGACTAGGTATCTACCACCCCACTACCACTACCAGATTAGAGCCATAATGGAGACTAGGTATCTACCACCCCACTACCACTATCAGATTAGAGCCATAATGGAGACTAGGTATCTATCACCCCACTACCATTATCAGATTAGAGCCATAAAGGCACCAGGCATCTACCACCCCACTACCACTATCAGATTAGAGCTATAATGGAGACTAGACATCTACCACTATCAGATTAGAGCCATAAGGACACTAGACATCTACCACCCCACTACCACTATCAGATTAGAGCCATAATGGAGACTAGGTATCTACCACCCCACTACCTATATCAGATTAGAGCCAAAATGGAGACTAGGTATTTACCACCCCACTACCACTATCAGATTATAGCCATAATGGAGACTAGGTATCTACCACCCCTCTACCTCTATCAGATTAGAGCCATATTGGAGACTAGGTATCTACCACCCCACTACCACTATGTGATTAGAGCCATAATGGAGACTAGGTATCTACCACCCCACTACCACTATCAGATTAGAGCCATAATGGAGACTAGGTTTATACCACCCCACTACCACTATCAGATTAGAGCCATAAAGGCACTAGGCATCTACCACCCCACTACCACTATCAGATTAGAGCCATAAAGGCATTAGGCATCTACCACCCCACTACCTCTATCAGATTAGAGCCATAAAGGCACTAGGCATCTACCACCCCACTACCACTATCAGATTAGAGCCATAATGGAGACTAGGTATCTACCACCCCACTACCACTACCAGATTAGAGCCATAATGGAGACTAGGTATCTCACACCCCACTACCACTATCAGATTAGAGCCATAATGGAGACTAGGTATCTACCACCCCACTACCACTACCAGATTAGAGCCATAATGGAGACTAGGTATCTACCACCCCACTACCACTATCAGATTAGAGCCATAATGGAGACTAGGTATCTACCACCCCACTACCACTACCAGATTAGAGCCATAATGGAGACTAGGTATCTCACAACCCACTACCACTACCAGATTATAGCCATAATGGAGACTAGGTATCTACCACCCCACTACCACTATCAGATTAGAGCCATAAAGGCACTAGGCATCTACCACCACACTACCACTATCAGATTAGAGCCATAATGGAGACTAGACATCTACCACTATCAGATTAGAGCCATAAGGACACTAGACATCTACCACCCCACTACCACTATCAGATTAGAGCCATAATGGAGAGTAGGTATCTCACACCCCACTACCACTATCAGATTAGAGCCATAATGGATACTAGACATCTACCACTATCAGATTAGAGCCATAAGGACACTAGACATCTACCACCCCACTACCACTATCAGATTAGAGCCATAATGGAGACTAGGTATCTCACACCCCACTACCACTACCAGATTATAGCCATAATGGAGACTAGGTATCTACCACCCCACTACCACTACCAGATTATAGCCATAATGGAGACTAGGTATCTACCACCCCACTACCACTATCAGATTAGAGCCATAATGGAGACTAGGTATCTCCCACCCCACTACCATTATCAGATTAGAGCCATAAAGGCACTAGGCATCTACCACCCCACTACCACTATCAGATTAGAGCCATAATGGAGACTAGACATCTACCACTATCAGATTAGAGCCATAAGGACACTAGACATCTACCACCCCACTACCACTATCAGATTAGAGACATAATGGAGACTAGGTATCTCACACCCCACTACCACTATCAGATTAGAGCCATAAGGGCACTAGGCATCCATCACCCCACTACCACTATCAGATTAGAGCCATAAGGGCACTAGGCATCTACCACCCCACTACCACTATCAGATTAGAGACATAATGGAGACTAGGTATCTCACACCCCACTACCACTATCAGATTAGAGCCATAAGGGCACTTGGCATCTACCACCCCACTACCACTTTCAGATTAGAGCCATAATGGAGACTAGGTATCTTCCACCCCACTACCACTATCAGATTAGAGCCATAAGGGCACTAGGCATCTATCACCCCACTACCACTATCAGATTAGAGCCATAAAGGCACTAGGCATCTACCACCCCACTACCTCTATCAGATTAGAGCCATAAAGGCACTAGGTATCTACCACCCCAATACCACTATCAGATTAGAGCCACAAGGGCACTTGGCATCTACCACCCCACTACCTCTATCAGATTCGAGCCATAAAGGCACTAGGTATCTACCATCCCACTACCACTATCAGATTAGAGCCATAATGGAGACTAGGTATCTACCACCCCACTACCACTATCAGATTAGAGCCATAATGGAGACTAGGTATCTATCACCCTACTACCATTATCAGATTAGAGCCATAAAGGCACTAGGCATCTACCACCCCACTACCACTATCAGATTAGAGCCATAATGGAGACTAGACATCTACCACTATCAGATTAGAGCCATAAGGACACTAGACATCTACCACCCCACTACCACTATCAGATTAGAGCCATAATGGAGACTAGGTATCTACCACCCAACTACCTATATCAGATTAGAGCCATAATGGAGACTAGGTATCTACCACCCCACTACCACTATCAGATTATAGCCATCATGGAGACTAGGTATCTACCACCCCTCTACCTCTATCAGATAAGAGCCATATTGGAGACTAGGTATCTACCACCCCACTACCACTATGTGAATAGAGCAATAATGGAAACTAGGTATCTACCACCCCACTACCACTATCAGATTAGAGCCATAATGGAGACTAGGTTTCTACCACCCCACTACCACTATCAGATTAGAGCCATAAAGGCACTAGGCATCTAACACCCCACTACCACTATCAGATTAGAGCCATAATGGAGACTAGATATCTACCACCCCACTACCGCTATCATATTAGAGCCATAAGGGCACTAGGCATCTACCACCCCACTACCACTATCAGATTAGAGCCATAAAGGCACTAGGCATCTACCACCCCACTATCACTATCAGATTAGAGCCATAATGGAGACTTGGTATCTACCACCCCACTACCACTATCAGATTAGAGCCATAAGGGCACTAGGCATCTACCACCCCACTACCACTATCAGATTAGATCCATAATGGAGACTAGGTATCTACCACCCCACTACCACTATCAGATTAGAGCCATAATGGAAACTAGACATCTACCACCCCACTACCTCTATCAGATTAGAGCCATAAGGGCACTAGACATCTACCACCCCACTACCACTACCAGATTAGAGCCATAATGGAGACTAGGTATCTACCACCCCACTACCACTATCAGATTAGAGCCATAAAGGCACTAGGCATCTACCACCCCACTACCACTATCAGATTAGAGCCATAATGGAGACTAGACATCTACCACTATCAGATTGGAGCCATAAGGACACTAGACATCTAACACCCCACTACCACTATCAGATTAGAGCCATAATGGAGACTAGGTATCTCCCACACCACTACCACTATCAGATTAGAGCCATAATGGAGACTAGTCATTTACCACCCCACTAACAATATCAGATTAGAGCCATAATGGAGACTAGGTATCTCCCACCCCACTACCTCTATCAGATTAGAGCCATAATGGAGACTAGGTATCTACCACCCCACTACCACTATCAGATTAGAGACATAATGGAGACTAGGTATCTACCACCCCAATACCACTATCAGATTAGAGCCACAAGGGCACTTGGCATCTACCACCCCACTACCTCTATCAGATTCGAGCCATAAAGGCACTAGGTATCTACCATCCCACTACCACTATCAGATTAGAGCCATAATGGAGACTAGGTATCTATCACCCCACTACCACTATCAGATTAGAGCCATAAAGGCACTAGGCATCTACCACCCCACTACCTCTATCAGATTAGAGCCATAAAGGCACTAGGTATCTACCACCCCAATACCACTATCAGATTAGAGCCACAAGGGCACTTGGCATCTACCACCCCACTACCTCTATCAGATTCGAGCCATAAAGGCACTAGGTATCTACCATCCCACTACCACTATCAGATTAGAGCCATAATGGAGACTAGGTATCTACCACCCCACTACCACTATCAGATTAGAGCCATAATGGAGACTAGGTATCTATCACCCTACTACCATTATCAGATTAGAGCCATAAAGGCACTAGGCATCTACCACCCCACTACCACTATCAGATTAGAGCCATAATGGAGACTAGACATCTACCACTATCAGATTAGAGCCATAAGGACACTAGACATCTACCACCCCACTACCACTATCAGATTAGAGCCATAAGGGCACTAGGCATCTACCACCCCACTACCACTATCAGATTAGAGACATAATGGAGACTAGGTATCTCACACCCCACTACCACTATCAGATTAGAGCCATAAGGGCACTTGGCATCTACCACCCCACTACCACTTTCAGATTAGAGCCATAATGGAGACTAGGTATCTTCCACCCCACTACCACTATCAGATTAGAGCCATAAGGGCACTAGGCATCTATCACCCCACTACCACTATCAGATTAGAGCCATAAAGGCACTAGGCATCTACCACCCCACTACCTCTATCAGATTAGAGCCATAAAGGCACTAGGTATCTACCACCCCAATACCACTATCAGATTAGAGCCACAAGGGCACTTGGCATCTACCACCCCACTACCTCTATCAGATTCGAGCCATAAAGGCACTAGGTATCTACCATCCCACTACCACTATCAGATTAGAGCCATAATGGAGACTAGGTATCTACCACCCCACTACCACTATCAGATTAGAGCCATAATGGAGACTAGGTATCTATCACCCTACTACCATTATCAGATTAGAGCCATAAAGGCACTAGGCATCTACCACCCCACTACCACTATCAGATTAGAGCCATAATGGAGACTAGACATCTACCACTATCAGATTAGAGCCATAAGGACACTAGACATCTACCACCCCACTACCACTATCAGATTAGAGCCATAATGGAGACTAGGTATCTACCACCCAACTACCTATATCAGATTAGAGCCATAATGGAGACTAGGTATCTACCACCCCACTACCACTATCAGATTATAGCCATCATGGAGACTAGGTATCTACCACCCCTCTACCTCTATCAGATAAGAGCCATATTGGAGACTAGGTATCTACCACCCCACTACCACTATGTGAATAGAGCAATAATGGAAACTAGGTATCTACCACCCCACTACCACTATCAGATTAGAGCCATAATGGAGACTAGGTTTCTACCACCCCACTACCACTATCAGATTAGAGCCATAAAGGCACTAGGCATCTAACACCCCACTACCACTATCAGATTAGAGCCATAATGGAGACTAGATATCTACCACCCCACTACCGCTATCATATTAGAGCCATAAGGGCACTAGGCATCTACCACCCCACTACCACTATCAGATTAGAGCCATAAAGGCACTAGGCATCTACCACCCCACTATCACTATCAGATTAGAGCCATAATGGAGACTTGGTATCTACCACCCCACTACCACTATCAGATTAGAGCCATAAGGGCACTAGGCATCTACCACCCCACTACCACTATCAGATTAGATCCATAATGGAGACTAGGTATCTACCACCCCACTACCACTATCAGATTAGAGCCATAATGGAAACTAGACATCTACCACCCCACTACCTCTATCAGATTAGAGCCATAAGGGCACTAGACATCTACCACCCCACTACCACTACCAGATTAGAGCCATAATGGAGACTAGGTATCTACCACCCCACTACCACTATCAGATTAGAGCCATAAAGGCACTAGGCATCTACCACCCCACTACCACTATCAGATTAGAGCCATAATGGAGACTAGACATCTACCACTATCAGATTGGAGCCATAAGGACACTAGACATCTAACACCCCACTACCACTATCAGATTAGAGACATAATGGAGACTAGGTATCTCACACCCCACTACCACTATCAGATTAGAACCATAAGGGCACTTGGCATCTACCACCCCACTACCACTTTCAGACTAGAGCCATAATGGAGACTAGGTATCTCCCACACCACTACCACTATCAGATTAGAGCCATAATGGAGACTAGTCATTTACCACCCCACTAACAATATCAGATTAGAGCCATAATGGAGACTAGGTATCTCCCACCCCACTACCTCTATCAGATTAGAGCCATAATGGAGACTAGGTATCTACCACCCCACTACCACTATCAGATTAGAGCCATAATGGAGACTAGGTATCTACCACCCCACTACCTCTATCAGATTAGAGCCATAATGGAGACTAGGTATCTACCACCCCACTACCACTATCAGATTAGAGCCATACGGGCTCTAGGCATCTACCACCCCACTACCACTATCAGATTAGAGCCATAATGGAGACTAGGTATCTATCACTAGGTATCTACCACCCCACTACCTCTACCATATTAGAGCCATAATGGAGACTAGGTATCTATCACCCCACTACCACTATCAGATTAGAGCCATACGGGCTCTAGGCATCTACCACCCCACTACCACTATCAGATTAGAGCCATAATGGAGACTAGGTATCTATCACCCCACTACCATTATCAGATTAGAGCCATAAGGGCACTAGGCATCTACCACCCCACTACCACTATCAGATTAGAGCCATAATGGAGACTAGACATCTACCACTATCAGATTAGAGCCATAAGGACACTAGACATCTACCACCCCACTACCACTATCAGATTAGAGCCATAATGGAGACTAGGTATCTACCACCCCACTACCTCTATCAGATTAGAGCCATAATGGAGACTAGGTATCTACCACCCCACTACCACTATCAGATTAGAGCCATACGGGCTCTAGGTATCTACCACCCCACTACCTCTATCAGATTAGAGCCATAATGGAGACTAGGTATCTACCACCCCACTACCACTATCAGATTAGAGCCATACGGGCTCTAGGCATCTACCACCCCACTACCACTATCAGATTAGAGCCATAATGGAGACTAGGTATCTATCACTAGGTATCTACCACCCCACTACCTCTACCATATTAGAGCCATAATGGAGACTAGGTATCTATCACCCCACTACCACTATCAGATTAGAGCCATACGGGCTCTAGGCATCTACCACCCCACTACCACTATCAGATTAGAGCCATAATGGAGACTAGGTATCTATCACCCCACTACCATTATCAGATTAGAGCCATAAGGGCACTAGGCATCTACCACCCCACTACCACTATCAGATTAGAGCCATAATGGAGACTAGACATCTACCACTATCAGATTAGAGCCATAAGGACACTAGACATCTACCACCCCACTACCACTATCAGATTAGAGCCATAATGGAGACTAGGTATCTACCACCCCACTACCTCTATCAGATTAGAGCCATAATGGAGACTAGGTATCTACCACCCCACTACCACTATCAGATTAGAGCCATACGGGCTCTAGGCATCTACCACCCCACTACCACTATCAGATTAGAGCCATAATGGAGACTAGGTATCTATCACCCCACTACCATTATCAGATTAGAGCCATAAGGGCACTAGGCATCTACCACCCCACTACCACTATCAGATTAGAGCCATAATGGAGACTAGACATCTACCACTATCAGATTAGAGCCATAAGGACACTAGACATCTACCACCCCACTACCACTATCAGATTAGAGCCATAATGGAGACTAGGTATCTACCACCCCACTAACTCTATCAGATTAGAGCCATAATGGAGACTAGGTATCTACCACCCCACTACCACTATCAGATTATAGCCATAATGGAGACTAGGTATCTACCACCCCCCTACCACTATCAGATTAGAGCCATAATGGAGACTAGGTATCTACCACACCACTACCACTATCAGATTAGAGCCATAAAGGCACTAGGCATCTACCACCCCACTACCACTACCAGATTAGAGCCATATGGGCACTAGGCATCTACCACCCCACTACTACTACCAGATTAGAGCCAAAACGGAGACTAGACATCTACCACCCCACTGCTACTACCAGATTAGAGCCATAAGGGAGACTAGTCATTTACCACCCCACTACCTCTATCAGATTAGAGCCATAATGGAGACTAGATATCTACCACCCCACTACCGCTATCATATTAGAGCCATAAGGGCACTAGGCATCTACCACCCCACTACCACTACCAGATTAGAGCCATATGGGCACTAGGCATCTACCACCCCACTACTACTACCAGATTAGAGCCATAATGGAGACTAGGTATCTTCCACCCCACTACCACTACCAGATTAGAGCCATAATGGAGACTAGGTATCTACCACCCCACTACCACTATCAAATTAGAGCCATAATGGAGACTAGGTATCTACCACCCCACTACCACTATCAGATTAGAGCCATAATGGAGACTAGGTATCTACCACCCCACTACCTCTATCAGATTAGAGCCATAATGGAGACTAGGTATCTACCACCCCACTACCTCTATAAGATTAGAGCCATAAGGGCACTTGGCATCTACCACCCCACTACCACTATCAGATTAGAGCCATAAAGGCACTAGGCATCTACCACCCCACTACCACTATCAGATTAGAGCCATAATGGAGACTAGGTATCTACCACCCCACTACCACTATCAGATTACAGCCATAATGGAGACTAGGTATCTATCACCCCACTACCATTATCAGATTAGAGCCATAAAGGCACTAGGCATCTACCACCCCACTACCACTATCAGATTAGAGCCATAATGGAGACTAGACATCTACCACTATCAGATTAGAGCCATAAGGACACTAGACATCTACCACCTCACTACCACTATCAGATTAGAGCCATAATGGAGACTAGGTATCTACCACCCCACTACCTATATCAGATTAGAGCCATAATGGAGACTAGGTATCTACCACCCCACTACCACTATCAGATTATAGCCATAATGGAGACTAGGTATCTACCACCCCTCTACCTCTATCAGATTAGAGCCATATTGGAGACTAGGTATCTACCACCCCACTACCACTATGTGATTAGAGCCATAATGGAGACTAGGTATCTACCACCCCACTACCACTATCAGATTAGAGCCATAATGGAGACTAGGTTTCTACCACCCCACTACCACTATCAGATTAGAGCCATAAAGGCACTTGGCATCTACCACCCCACTACCACTATCAGATTAGAGCCATAAAGGCACTAGGCATCTACCACCCCACTACCACTATCAGATTAGAGCCATAATGGAGACTAGGTATCTACCACCCCACTACCACTATCAGATTAGAGCCATAAGGGCACTAGGCATCTATCACCCCACTACCACTATCAGATTAGAGCCATAAAGGCACTAGGCATCTACCACCCCACTACCACTATCAGATTAGAGCCATAATGGAGACTAGGTATCTACCACCCAAATACCACTATCAGATTAGAGCCATAATGGAGACTAGGTATCTATCACCCCACTACCATTATCAGATTAGAGCCATAAAGGCACTAGGCATCTACCACCCCACTACCACTATCAGATTAGAGCCATAATGGAGACTAGACATCTACCACTATCAGATTAGAGCCATAAGGACACTAGACATCTACCACCCCACTACCACTATCAGATTAGAGCCATAATGGAGACTAGGTATCTACCACCCCACTACCTATATCAGATTATAGCCATAATGGAGACTAGGTATCTACCACCCCTCTACCTCTATCAGATTAGAGCCATATTGGAGACTAGGTATCTACCACCCCACTACCACTATGTGATTAGAGCCATAATGGAGACTAGGTATCTACCACCCCACTACCACTATCAGATTAGAGCCATAATGGAGACTAGGTTTCTACCACCCCACTACCACTATCAGATTAGAGCCATAAAGGCACTAGGCATCTACCACCCCACTACCACTATCAGATTAGAGCCATAATGGAGACTAGGTATCTACCACCCCACTACCACTATCAGATTAGAGCCATAAGGGCACTAGGCATCTATCACCCCACTACCACTATCAGATTAGAGCCATAAAGGCACTAGGCATCTACCACCCCACTACCACTATCAGATTAGAGCCATAATGGAGACTAGGTATCTACCAACCCACTACCACTATCAGATTAGAGCCATAATGGAGACTAGGTATCTACCACCCCACTACTACTACCAGATTAGAGCCATAATGGAGAGTAGGTATCTACCACCCCACTACCACTATCAGATTAGAGCCATAATGGAGACTAGGTTTCTACCACCCCACTACCACTATCAGATTAGAGCCATAAAGGCACTAGGCATCTACCACCCCACTACCACTATCAGATTAGAGCCATAAAGGCACTAGGCATCTACCACCCCACTACCACTATCAGATTAGAGCCATAATGGAGACTAGGTATCTACCACCCCACTACCACTATCAGATTAGAGCCATAAGGGCACTAGGCATCTATCACCCCACTACCACTATCAGATTAGAGCCATAAAGGCACTAGGCATCTACCACCCCACTACCACTATCAGATTAGAGCCATAATGGAGACTAGGTATCTATCACCCCACTACCATTATCAGATTAGAGCCATAAAGGCACTAGGCATCTACCACCCCACTACCACTATCAGATTAGAGCCATAATGGAGACTAGACATCTACCACTATCAGATTAGAGCCATAATGGAGACTAGGTATCTACCAACCCACTACCTATATCAGATTATAGCCATAATGGAGACTAGGTATCTACCACCCCTCTACCTCTATCAGATTAGAGCCATATTGGAGACTAGGTATCTACCACCCCACTACCACTATGTGATTAGAGCCATAATGGAGACTAGGTATCTACCAACCCACTACCACTATCAGATTAGAGCCATAATGAAGACTAGGTTTCTACCACCCCACTACCACTATCAGATTAGAGCCATAAAGGCACTAGGCATCTACCACCCCACTACCACTATCAGATTAGAGCCATAATGGAGACTAGGTATCTACCACCCCACTACCACTATCAGATTAGAGCCATAATGGAGACTAGGTATCTACCACCCCACTACCACTACCAGATTAGAGCCATAATGGAGACTAGGTATCTACCACCCCACTACCACTATCAGATTAGAGCCATAATGGAGACTAGGTTTCTACCACCCCACTAACACTATCAGATTAGAGCCATAAAGGCACTAGGCATCTACCACCCCACTACCACTATCAGATTAGAGCCATAAAGGCACTAGGCATCTACCAACCCACTACCACTATCAGATTAGAGCCATAATGGAGACTAGGTATCTACCACCCCACTACCACTATCAGATTAGAGCCATAATGGAGACTAGGTATCTACCACCCCACTACCACTATCAGATTAGAGCCATAATGGAGACTAGGTATCTACCACCCCTCTACCACTATCAGATTAGAGCCATATTGGAGACTAGGTATCTACCACCCCACTACCACTATGTGATTAGAGCCATAATGGAGACTAGGTATCTACCACCCCACTACCACTATCAGATTAGAGCCATATTGGAGACTAGGTATCTACCACCCCACTACCACTATGTGATTAGAGCCATAATGGAGACTAGGTATCTACCACCCCACTACCACTATCAGATTAGAGCCATAATGGAGACTAGACATCTACCACTATCAGATTAGAGCCATAAGGACACTAGACATCTACCACCTCACTACCACTATCAGATTAGAGCCATAATGGAGACTAGGTATCTACCACCCCACTACCTAAATCAGATTAGAGCCATAATGGAGACTAGGTATCTACCACCCCACTACCACTATCAGATTATAGCCATAATGGAGACTAGGTATCTACCACCCCTCTACCTCTATCAGATTAGAGCCATATTGGAGACTAGGTATCTACCACCCCACTACCACTATGTGATTAGAGCCATAATGGAGACTAGGTATCTACCACCCCACTACCACTATCAGATTAGAGCCATAATGGAGACTAGGTTTCTACCACCCCACTACCACTATCAGATTAGAGCCATAAAGGCACTTGGCATCTACCACCCCACTACCACTATCAGATTAGAGCCATAAAGGCACTAGGCATCTACCACCCCACTACCACTATCAGATTAGAGCCATAATGGAGACTAGGTATCTACCACCCCACTACCACTATCAGATTAGAGCCATAAGGGCACTAGGCATCTATCACCCCACTACCACTATCAGATTAGAGCCATAAAGGCACTAGGCATCTACCACCCCACTACCACTATCAGATTAGAGCCATAATGGAGACTAGGTATCTACCACCCAAATACCACTATCAGATTAGAGCCATAATGGAGACTAGGTATCTATCACCCCACTACCATTATCAGATTAGAGCCATAAAGGCACTAGGCATCTACCACCCCACTACCACTATCAGATTAGAGCCATAATGGAGACTAGACATCTACCACTATCAGATTAGAGCCATAAGGACACTAGACATCTACCACCCCACTACCACTATCAGATTAGAGCCATAATGGAGACTAGGTATCTACCACCCCACTACCTATATCAGATTATAGCCATAATGGAGACTAGGTATCTACCACCCCTCTACCTCTATCAGATTAGAGCCATATTGGAGACTAGGTATCTACCACCCCACTACCACTATGTGATTAGAGCCATAATGGAGACTAGGTATCTACCACCCCACTACCACTATCAGATTAGAGCCATAATGGAGACTAGGTTTCTACCACCCCACTACCACTATCAGATTAGAGCCATAAAGGCACTAGGCATCTACCACCCCACTACCACTATCAGATTAGAGCCATAATGGAGACTAGGTATCTACCACCCCACTACCACTATCAGATTAGAGCCATAAGGGCACTAGGCATCTATCACCCCACTACCACTATCAGATTAGAGCCATAAAGGCACTAGGCATCTACCACCCCACTACCACTATCAGATTAGAGCCATAATGGAGACTAGGTATCTACCACCCCACTACCACTATCAGATTAGAGCCATAATGGAGACTAGGTATCTACCACCCCACTACTACTACCAGATTAGAGCCATAATGGAGAGTAGGTATCTACCACCCCACTACCACTATCAGATTAGAGCCATAATGGAGACTAGGTTTCTACCACCCCACTACCACTATCAGATTAGAGCCATAAAGGCACTAGGCATCTACCACCCCACTACCACTATCAGATTAGAGCCATAAAGGCACTAGGCATCTACCACCCCACTACCACTATCAGATTAGAGCCATAATGGAGACTAGGTATCTACCACCCCACTACCACTATCAGATTAGAGCCATAAGGGCACTAGGCATCTATCACCCCACTACCACTATCAGACTAGAGCCATAAAGGCACTAGGCATCTACCACCCCACTACCACTATCAGATTAGAGCCATAATGGAGACTAGGTATCTACCACCCAAATACCACTATCAGATTAGAGCCATAATGGAGACTATGTATCTATCACCCCACTACCATTATCAGATTAGAGCCATAAAGGCACTAGGCATCTACCACCCCACTACCACTATCAGATTAGAGCCATAATGGAGACTAGACATCTACCACTATCAGATTAGAGCCATAATGGAGACTAGGTATCTACCAACCCACTACCTATATCAGATTATAGCCATAATGGAGACTAGGTATCTACCACCCCTCTACCTCTATCAGATTAGAGCCATATTGGAGACTAGGTATCTACCACCCCAATACCACTATGTGATTAGAGCCATAATGGAGACTAGGTATCTACCACCCCACTACCACTATCAGATTAGAGCCATAATGAAGACTAGGTTTCTACCACCCCACTACCACTATCAGATTAGAGCCATAAAGGCACTAGGCATCTACCACCCCACTACCACTATCAGATTAGAGCCATAATGGAGACTAGGTATCTACCACCCCACTACCACTATCAGATTAGAGCCATAATGGAGACTAGGTATCTACCACCCCACTACCACTACCAGATTAGAGCCATAATGGAGACTAGGTATCTACCACCCCACTACCACTATCAGATTAGAGCCATAATGGAGACTAGGTTTCTACCACCCCACTAACACTATCAGATTAGAGCCATAAAGGCACTAGGCATCTACCACCCCACTACCACTATCAGATTAGAGCCATAAAGGCACTAGGCATCTACCACCCCACTACCACTATCAGATTAGAGCCATAATGGAGACTAGGTATCTACCACCCCACTACCACTATCAGATTAGAGCCATAAGGGCACTAGGCATCTATCACCCCACTACCACTATCAGATTAGAGCCATAAAGGCACTAGGCATCTACCACCCCACTACCACTATCAGATTAGAGCCATAATGGAGACTAGGTATCTACCACCCAAATACCACTATCAGATTAGAGCCATAATGGAGACTAGGTATCTACCACCCCACTACCATTATCAGATTAGAGCCATAAAGGCACTAGGCATCTACCACCCCACTACCACTATCAGATTAGAGCCATAATGGAGACTAGGTATCTACCACCCAAATACCACCATCAGATTAGAGCCATAATGGAGACTAGGTATCTACCAACCCACTACCTATATCAGATTATAGCCATAATGGAGACTAGGTATCTACCACCCCACTACCACTATCAGATTAGAGCCATAATGGAGACTAGGTATCTACCACCCAAATACCACTATCAGATTAGAGCCATAATGGAGACTAGGTATCTACCACCCCACTACCACTATCAGATTAGAGCCATAAAGGCACTAGGCATCTACCACCCCACTACCACTATCAGATTAGAGCCATAATGGAGACTAGGTATCTACCACCCCACTACCACTATCAGATTAGAGCCATAATGGAGACTAGGTTTCTACCACCCCACTAACACTATCAGATTAGAGCCATAAAGGCACTAGGCATCTACCACCCCACTACCACTATCAGATTAGAGCCATAAAGGCACTAGGCATCTACCAACCCACTACCACTATCAGATTAGAGCCATAATGGAGACTAGGTATCTACCACCCCACTACCACTATCAGATTAGAGCCATAATGGAGACTAGGTATCTACCACCCCACTACCACTATCAGATTATAGCCATAATGGAGACTAGGTATCTACCACCCCTCTACCTCTATCAGATTAGAGCCATATTGGAGACTAGGTATCTACCACCCCACTACCACTATGTGATTAGAGCCATAATGGAGACTAGGTATCTACCACCCCACTACCACTATCAGATTAGAGCCATAATGGAGACTAGACATCTACCACTATCAGATTAGAGCCATAAGGACACTAGACATCTACCACCTCACAACCACTATCAGATTAGAGCCATAATGGAGACTAGGTATCTACCACCCCACTACCTAAATCAGATTAGAGCCATAATGGAGACTAGGTATCTACCACCCCACTACCACTATCAGATTATAGCCATAATGGAGACTAGGTATCTACCACCCCTCTACCTCTATCAGATTAGAGCCATATTGGAGACTAGGTATCTACCACCCCACTACCACTATGTGATTAGAGCCATAATGGAGACTAGGTATCTACCACCCCACTACCACTATCAGATTAGAGCCATAATGGAGACTAGGTTTCTACCACCCCACTACCACTATCAGATTAGAGCCATAAAGGCACTTGG
Organism: Salvelinus alpinus; assembly: GCF_045679555.1. Classification (NCBI taxonomy): domain Eukaryota; kingdom Metazoa; phylum Chordata; class Actinopteri; order Salmoniformes; family Salmonidae; genus Salvelinus; species Salvelinus alpinus. Next base: position 100,153,915 of record NC_092091.1, read on the forward strand.
CATCTACCACCCCACTACCACTATCAGATTAGAGCCATAAAGGCACTAGGCATCTACCACCCCACTACCACTATCAGATTAGAGCCATAATGGAGACTAGGTATCTACCACCCCACTACCACTATCAGATTAGAGCCATAAGGGCACTAGGCATCTATCACCCCACTACCACTATCAGATTAGAGCCATAAAGGCACTAGGCATCTACCACCCCACTACCACTATCAGATTAGAGCCATAATGGAGACTAGGTATCTACCACCCAAATACCACTATCAGATTAGAGCCATAATGGAGACTAGGTATCTATCACCCCACTACCATTATCAGATTAGAGCCATAAAGGCACTAGGCATCTACCACCCCACTACCACTATCAGATTAGAGCCATAATGGAGACTAGACATCTACCACTATCAGATTAGAGCCATAAGGACACTAGACATCTACCACCCCACTACCACTATCAGATTAGAGCCATAATGGAGACTAGGTATCTACCACCCCACTACCTATATCAGATTATAGCCATAATGGAGACAAGGTATCTACCACCCCTCTACCTCTATCAGATTAGAGCCATATTGGAGACTAGGTATCTACCACCCCACTACCACTATGTGATTAGAGCCATAATGGAGACTAGGTATCTACCACCCCACTACCACTATCAGATTAGAGCCATAATGGAGACTAGGTTTCTACCACCCCACTACCACTATCAGATTAGAGCCATAAAGGCACTAGGCATCTACCACCCCACTACCACTATCAGATTAGAGCCATAATGGAGACTAGGTATCTACCACCCCACTACCACTATCAGATTAGAGCCATAAGGGCACTAGGCATCTATCACCCCACTACCACTATCACATTAGAGCCATAAAGGCACTAGGCATCTACCACCCCACTACCACTATCAGATTAGAGCCATAATGGAGACTAGGTATCTACCACCCCACTACCACTATCAGATTAGAGCCATAATGGAGACTAGGTATCTACCACCCCACTACTACTACCAGATTAGAGCCATAATGGAGAGTAGGTATCTACCACCCCACTACCACTATCAGATTAGAGCCATAATGGAGACTAGGTTTCTACCACCCCACTACCACTATCAGATTAGAGCCATAAAGGCACTAGGCATCTACCACCCCACTACCACTATCAGATTAGAGCCATAAAGGCACTAGGCATCTACCACCCCACTACCACTATCAGATTAGAGCCATAATGGAGACTAGGTATCTACCACCCCACTACCACTATCAGATTAGAGCCATAATGGCACTAGGCATCTATCACCCCACTACCACTATCAGATTAGAGCCATAAAGGCACTAGGCATCTACCACCCCACTACCACTATCAGATTAGAGCCATAATGGAGACTAGGTATCTACCACCCAAATACCACTATCAGATTAGAGCCATAATGGAGACTAGGTATCTATCACCCCACTACCATTATCAGATTAGAGCCATAAAGGCACTAGGCATCTACCACCCCACTACCACTATCAGATTAGAGCCATAATGGAGACTAGACATCTACCACTATCAGATTAGAGCCATAATGGAGACTAAGTATCTACCAACCAACTACCTATATCAGATTATAGCCATAATGGAGACTAGGTATCTACCACCCCTCTACCTCTATCAGATTAGAGCCATATTGGAGACTAGGTATCTACCACCCCAATACCACTATGTGATTAGAGCCATAATGGAGACTAGGTATCTACCACCCCACTACCACTATCAGATTAGAGCCATAATGAAGACTAGGTTTCTACCACCCCACTACCACTATCAGATTAGAGCCATAAAGGCACTAGGCATCTACCACCCCACTACCACTATCAGATTAGAGCCATAATGGAGACTAGGTATCTACCACCCCACTACCACTATCAGATTAGAGCCATAATGAAGACTAGGTTTCTACCACCCCACTACCACTATCAGATTAGAGCCATAAAGGCACTAGGCATCTACCACCCCACTACCACTATCAGATTAGAGCCATAATGGAGACTAGGTATCTACCACCCCACTACCACTATCAGATTAGAGCCATAACGGCACTAGGCATCTATCACCCCACTACCACTATCAGATTAGAGCCATAATAGAGACTAGGTATCTACCACCCCACTACCACTATCAGATTAGAGCCATAAGGGCACTAGGCATCTATCACCCCACTACCACTATCAGATTAGAGCCATAAAGGCACTAGGCATCTACCACCCCACTACCACTATCAGATTAGAGCCATAATGGAGACTAGGTATCTACCACCCCACTACCACTATCAGATTAGAGCCATAATGGAGACTAGGTATCTACCACCCCACTACCACTATCAGATTAGAGCCATAATGGAGACTAGGTATCTACCACCCCACTACCACTATCAGATTAGAGCCATAATGGAGACTAGGTTTCTACCACCCCACTAACACTATCAGATTAGAGCCATAAAGGCACTAGGCATCTACCACCCCACTACCACTATCAGATTAGAGCCATAAAGGCACTAGGCATCTACCACCCCACTACCACTATCAGATTAGAGCCATAATGGAGACTAGGTATCTACCACCCCACTACCACTATCAGATTAGAGCCATAAGGGCACTAGGCATCTATCACCCCACTACCACTATCAGATTAGAGCCATAAAGGCACTAGGCATCTACCACCCCACTACCACTATCAGATTAGAGCCATAATGGAGACTAGGTATCTACCACCCAAATACCACTATCAGATTAGAGCCATAATGGAGACTAGGTATCTATCACCCCACTACCATTATCAGATTAGAGCCATAAAGGCACTAGGCATCTACCACCCCACTACCACTATCAGATTAGAGCCATAATGGAGACTAGGTATCTACCACCCAAATACCACTATCAGATTAGAGCCATAATGGAGACTAGGTATCTACCAACCCACTACCTATATCAGATTATAGCCATAATGGAGACTAGGTATCTACCACCCCACTACCACTATCAGATTAGAGCCATAATGGAGACTAGGTATCTACCACCCAAATACCACTATCAGATTAGAGCCATAATGGAGACTAGGTATCTACCACCCCACTACCACTATCAGATTAGAGCCATAAAGGCACTAGGCATCTACCACCCCACTACCACTATCAGATTAGAGCCATAATGGAGACTAGGTATCTACCACCCCACTACCACTATCAGATTAGAGCCATAAGGGCACTAGGCATCTATCACCCCACTACCACTATCAGATTAGAGCCATAAAGGCACTAGGCATCTACCACCCCACTACCACTATCAGATTAGAGCCATAATGGAGACTAGGTATCTACCACCCCACTACCTATATCAGATTATAGCCATAATGGAGACTAGGTATCTACCACCCCACTACCACTATCAGATTAGAGCCATAATGGAGACTATACATCTACCACCCCACTACCACTATCAGATTAGAGCCATAATGGAGACTAGGTATCTACCACCCCACTACCACTATCAGATTAGAGTCATAAGGGCACTAGGCATCTATCACCCCACTACCACTATCAGATTAGAGCCATAAAGGCACTAGGCATCTACCACCCCACTACCACTATCAGATTAGAGCCATAATGGAGACTAGGTATCTACCACCCCACTACCACTATCAGATTAGAGCCATAAGGGCACTAGGCATCTATCACCCCACTACCACTATCAGATTAGAGCCATAAAGGCACTAGGCATCTACCACCCCACTACCACTATCAGATTAGAGCCATAATGGAGACTAGGTATCTACCACCCCACTACCACTATCAGATTAGAGCCATAATGGAGACTAGGTATCTACCACCCAAATACCACTATCAGATTAGAGACATAATGGAGACTAGGTATCTATCACCCCACTACCATTATCAGATTAGAGCCATAAAGGCACTAGGCATCTACCACCCCACTACCACTATCAGATTAGAGCCATAATGGAGACTAGACATCTACCACTATCAGATTAGAGCCATAATGGAGACTAGGTATCTACCAACCCACTACCTATATCAGATTATAGCCATAATTGAGACTAGGTATCTACCACCCCTCTACCTCTATCAGATTAGAGCCATATTGGAGACTAGGTATCTACCACCCCACTACCACTATGTGATTAGAGCCATAATGGAGACTAGGTATCTACCACCCCACTACCACTATCAGATTAGAGTCATAATGGAGACTAGGTTTCTACCACCCCACTACCACTATCAGATTAGAGCCATAAAGGCACTAGGCATCTACCACCCCACTACCACTATCAGATTAGAGCCATAATGGAGAGTAGGTATCTTCCACCCCACTACCACTATCAGATTAGAGCCATAAGGGCACTAGGCATCTATCACCCCACTACCACTATCAGATTAGAGCCATAAAGGCACTAGGCATCTACCACCCCACTACCACTATCAGATTAGAGCCATAATGGAGACTAGGTATCTACCACCCCACTACCACTATCAGATTAGAGCCATAATGGAGACTAGGTATCTACCACCCCACTACCACTACCAGATTAGAGCCATAATGGAGACTAGGTATCTCACACCCCACTACCACTACCAGATTATAGCCATAATGGAGACTAGGTATCTACCACCCCACTACCACTATCAGATTAGAGCCGTAATGGAGACTAGGTATCTTCCACCCCACTACCACTACCAGATTAGAGCCATAATGGAGACTAGGTATCTACCACCCCACTACCTATATCAGATTATAGCCATAATGGAGACTAGGTATCTACCACCCCTCTACCTCTATCAGATTAGAGCCATATTGGAGACTAGGTATCTACCACCCCACTACCACTATGTGATTAGAGCCATAATGGAGACTAGGTATCTACCACCCCACTACCACTATCAGATTAGAGCCATAATGGAGACTAGGTTTCTACCACCCCACTACCACTATCAGATTAGAGCCATAAAGGCACTAGGCATCTACCACCCCACTACCACTATCAGATTAGAGCCATAATGGAGACTAGGTATCTACCACCCCACTACCACTATCAGATTAGAGCCATAAGGGCACTAGGCATCTATCACCCCACTACCACTATCAGATTAGAGCCATAAAGGCACTAGGCATCTACCACCCCACTACCACTATCAGATTAGAGCCATAATGGAGACTAGGTATCTACCACCCCACTACCACTATCAGATTAGAGCCATAATGGAGACTAGGTATCTACCACCCCACTACTACTACCAGATTAGAGCCATAATGGAGAGTAGGTATCTACCACCCCACTACCACTATCAGATTAGAGCCATAATGGAGACTAGGTTTCTACCACCCCACTACCACTATCAGATTAGAGCCATAAAGGCACTAGGCATCTACCACCCCACTACCACTATCAGATTAGAGCCATAAAGGCACTAGGCATCTACCACCCCACTACCACTATCAGATTAGAGCCATAATGGAGACTAGGTATCTACCACCCCACTACCACTATCAGATTAGAGCCATAAGGGCACTAGGCATCTATCACCCCACTACCACTATCAGATTAGAGCCATAAAGGCACTAGGCATCTACCACCCCACTACCACTATCAGATTAGAGCCATAATGGAGACTAGGTATCTATCACCCCACTACCATTATCAGATTAGAGCCATAAAGGCACTAGGCATCTACCACCCCACTACCACTATCAGATTAGAGCCATAATGGAGACTAGACATCTACCACTATCAGATTAGAGCCATAATGGAGACTAGGTATCTACCAACCCACTACCTATATCAGATTATAGCCATAATGGAGACTAGGTATCTACCACCCCTCTACCTCTATCAGATTAGAGCCATATTGGAGACTAGGTATCTACCACCCCACTACCACTATGTGATTAGAGCCATAATGGAGACTAGGTATCTACCACCCCACTACCACTATCAGATTAGAGCCATAATGAAGACTAGGTTTCTACCACCCCACTACCACTATCAGATTAGAGCCATAAAGGCACTAGGCATCTACCACCCCACTACCACTATCAGATTAGAGCCATAATGGAGACTAGGCATCTATCACCCCACTACCACTATCAGATTAGAGCCATAAAGGCACTAGGCATCTACCACCCCACTACCACTATCAGATTAGAGCCATAATGGAGACTAGGTATCTACCACCCCACTACCACTATCAGATTAGAGCCATAATGGAGACTAGGTATCTACCACCCCACTACCACTACCAGATTAGAGCCATAATGGAGACTAGGTATCTACCACCCCACTACCACTATCAGATTAGAGCCATAATGGAGACTAGGTTTCTACCACCCCACTAACACTATCAGATTAGAGCCATAAAGGCACTAGGCATCTACCACCCCACTACCACTATCAGATTAGAGCCATAAAGGCACTAGGCATCTACCACCCCACTACCACTATCAGATTAGAGCCATAATGGAGACTAGGTATCTACCACCCCACTACCACTATCAGATTAGAGCCATAATGGAGACTAGGTATCTACCACCCCACTACCACTATCAGATTATAGCCATAATGGAGACTAGGTATCTACCACCCCTCTACCTCTATCAGATTAGAGCCATATTGGAGACTAGGTATCTACCACCCCACTACCACTATGTGATTAGAGCCATAATGGAGACTAGGTATCTACCACCCCACTACCACTATCAGATTAGAGCCATAATGGAGACTAGACATCTACCACTATCAGATTAGAGCCATAAGGACACTAGACATCTACCACCTCACTACCACTATCAGATTAGAGCCATAATGGAGACTAGGTATCTACCACCCCACTACCTAAATCAGATTAGAGCCATAATGGAGACTAGGTATCTACCACCCCACTACCACTATCAGATTATAGCCATAATGGAGACTAGGTATCTACCACCCCTCTACCTCTATCAGATTAGAGCCATATTGGAGACTAGGTATCTACCACCCCACTACCACTATGTGATTAGAGCCATAATGGAGACTAGGTATCTACCACCCCACTACCACTATCAGATTAGAGCCATAAAGGCACTAGGCATCTACCACCCCACTACCACTATCAGATTAGAGCCATAATGGAGACTAGGCATCTATCACCCCACTACCACTATCAGATTAGAGCCATAAAGGCACTAGGCATCTACCACCCCACTACCACTATCAGATTAGAGCCATAATGGAGACTAGGTATCTACCACCCCACTACCACTATCAGATTAGAGCCATAATGGAGACTAGGTATCTACCACCCCACTACCACTACCAGATTAGAGCCATAATGGAGACTAGGTATCTACCACCCCACTACCACTATCAGATTAGAGCCATAATGGAGACTAGGTTTCTACCACCCCACTAACACTATCAGATTAGAGCCATAAAGGCACTAGGCATCTACCACCCCACTACCACTATCAGATTAGAGCCATAAAGGCACTAGGCATCTACCACCCCACTACCACTATCAGATTAGAGCCATAATGGAGACTAGGTATCTACCACCCCACTACCACTATCAGATTAGAGCCATAATGGAGACTAGGTATCTACCACCCCACTACCACTATCAGATTATAGCCATAATGGAGACTAGGTATCTACCACCCCTCTACCTCTATCAGATTAGAGCCATATTGGAGACTAGGTATCTACCACCCCACTACCACTATGTGATTAGAGCCATAATGGAGACTAGGTATCTACCACCCCACTACCACTATCAGATTAGAGCCATAATGGAGACTAGACATCTACCACTATCAGATTAGAGCCATAAGGACACTAGACATCTACCACCTCACTACCACTATCAGATTAGAGCCATAATGGAGACTAGGTATCTACCACCCCACTACCTAAATCAGATTAGAGCCATAATGGAGACTAGGTATCTACCACCCCACTACCACTATCAGATTATAGCCATAATGGAGACTAGGTATCTACCACCCCTCTACCTCTATCAGATTAGAGCCATATTGGAGACTAGGTATCTACCACCCCACTACCACTATGTGATTAGAGCCATAATGGAGACTAGGTATCTACCACCCCACTACCACTATCAGATTAGAGCCATAATGGAGACTAGGTTTCTACCACCCCACTACCACTATCAGATTAGAGCCATAAAGGCACTTGGCATCTACCACCCCACTACCACTATCAGATTAGAGCCATAATGGAGACTAGGTATCTACCACCCCACTACCACTATCAGATTAGAGCCATAAGGGCACTAGGCATCTACCACCCCACTACCACTATCAGATTAGAGCCATAAAGGCACTAGGCATCTACCACCCCACTACCACTATCAGATTAGAGCCATAATGGAGACTAGGTATCTACCACCCAAATACCACTATCAGATTAGAGCCATAATGGAGACTAGGTATCTATCACCCCACTACCATTATCAGATTAGAGCCATAAAGGCACTAGGCATCTACCACCCCACTACCACTATCAGATTAGAGCCATAATGGAGACTAGACATCTACCACTATCAGATTAGAGCCATAAGGACACTAGACATCTACTACCCCACTACCACTATCAGATTAGAGCCATAATGGAGACTAGGTATCTACCACCCCACTACCTATATCAGATTATAGCCATAATGGAGACTAGGTATCTACCACCCCTCTACCTCTATCAGATTAGAGCCATATTGGAGACTAGGTATCTACCACCCCACTACCACTATGTGATTAGAGCCATAATGGAGACTAGGTATCTACCACCCCACTACCACTATCAGATTAGAGCCATAATGGAGACTAGGTTTCTACCACCCCACTACCACTATCAGATTAGAGCCATAAAGGCACTAGGCATCTACCACCCCACTACCACTATCAGATTAGAGCCATAATGGAGACTAGGTATCTACCACCCCACTACCACTATCAGATTAGAGCCATAAGGGCACTAGGCATCTATCACCCCACTACCACTATCAGATTAGAGCCATAAAGGCACTAGGCATCTACCACCCCACTACCACTATCAGATTAGAGCCATAATGGAGACTAGGTATCTACCACCCCACTACCACTATCAGATTAGAGCCATAATGGAGACTAGGTATCTACCACCCCACTACTACTACCAGATTAGAGCCATAATGGAGAGTAGGTATCTACCACCCCACTACCACTATCAGATTAGAGCCATAATGGAGACTAGGTTTCTACCACCCCACTACCACTATCAGATTAGAGCCATAAAGGCACTAGGCATCTACCACCCCACTACCACTATCAGATTAGAGCCATAAAGGCACTAGGCATCTACCACCCCACTACCACTATCAGATTAGAGCCATAATGGAGACTAGGTATCTACCACCCCACTACCACTATCAGATTAGAGCCATAAGGGCACTAGGCATCTATCACCCCACTACCACTATCAGATTAGAGCCATAAAGGCACTAGGCATCTACCACCCCACTACCACTATCAGATTAGAGCCATAATGGAGACTAGGTATCTACCACCCAAATACCACTATCAGATTAGAGCCATAATGGAGACTAGGTATCTATCACCCCACTACCATTATCAGATTAGAGCCATAAAGGCACTAGGCATCTACCACCCCACTACCACTATCAGATTAGAGCCATAATGGAGACTAGACATCTACCACTATCAGATTAGAGCCATAATGGAGACTAGGTATCTACCAACCCACTACCTATATCAGATTATAGCCATAATGGAGACTAGGTATCTACCACCCCTCTACCTCTATCAGATTAGAGCCATATTGGAGACTAGGTATCTACCACCCCAATACCACTATGTGATTAGAGCCATAATGGAGACTAGGTATCTACCACCCCACTACCACTATCAGATTAGAGCCATAATGAAGACTAGGTTTCTACCACCCCACTACCACTATCAGATTAGAGCCATAATGGAGACTAGACATCTACCACTATCAGATTAGAGCCATAATGGAGACTAGGTATCTACCAACCCACTACCTATATCAGATTATAGCCATAATGGAGACTAGGCATCTATCACCCCACTACCACTATCAGATTAGAGCCATAATGGAGACTAGGTATCTACCACCCCACTACCACAATCAGATTAGAGCCATAATGGAGACTAGGTATCTACCACCCCACTACCACTATCAGATTAGAGCCATAAAGGCACTAGGCATCTACCACCCCACTACCACTATCAGATTAGAGCCATAATGGAGACTAGGTATCTACCACCCCACTACCACTATCAGATTAGAGCCATAATGGAGACTAGGTATCTACCACCCCACTACCACTACCAGATTAGAGCCATAATGGAGACTAGGTATCTACCACCCCACTACCACTATCAGATTAGAGCCATAATGGAGACTAGGTTTCTACCACCCCACTAACACTATCAGATTAGAGCCATAAAGGCACTAGGCATCTACCACCCCACTACCACTATCAGATTAGAGCCATAAAGGCACTAGGCATCTACCACCCCACTACCACTATCAGATTAGAGCCATAATGGAGACTAGGTATCTACCACCCCACTACCACTATCAGATTAGAGCCATAAGGGCACTAGGCATCTATCACCCCACTACCACTATCAGATTAGAGCCATAAAGGCACTAGGCATCTACCACCCCACTACCACTATCAGATTAGAGCCATAATGGAGACTAGGTATCTACCACCCCACTACCACTATCAGATTAGAGCCATAATGGAGACTAGGTATCTATCACCCCACTACCATTATCAGATTAGAGCCATAAAGGCACTAGGCATCTACCACCCCACTACCACTATCAGATTAGAGCCATAATGGAGACTAGGTATCTACCACCCAACTACCACTATCAGATTAGAGCCATAATGGAGACTAGGTATCTATCACCCCACTACCATTATCAGATTAGAGCCATAAAGGCACTAGGCATCTACCACCCCACTACCACTATCAGATTAGAGCCATAATGGAGACTAGACATCTACCACTATCAGATTAGAGCCATAATGGAGACTAGGTATCTACCAACCCACTACCTATATCAGATTATAGCCATAATTGAGACTAGGTATCTACCACCCCTCTACCTCTATCAGATTAGAGCCATATTGGAGACTAGGTATCTACCACCCCACTACCACTATGTGATTAGAGCCATAATGGAGACTAGGTATCTACCACCCCACTACCACTATCAGATTAGAGTCATAATGGAGACTAGGTTTCTACCACCCCACTACCACTATCAGATTAGAGCCATAAAGGCACTAGGCATCTACCACCCCACTACCACTATCAGATTAGAGCCATAATGGAGAGTAGGTATCTTCCACCCCACTACCACTATCAGATTAGAGCCATAAGGGCACTAGGCATCTATCACCCCACTACCACTATCAGATTAGAGCCATAAAGGCACTAGGCATCTACCACCCCACTACCACTATCAGATTAGAGCCATAATGGAGACTAGGTATCTACCACCCCACTACCACTATCAGATTAGAGCCATAATGGAGACTAGGTATCTACCACCCCACTACCACTACCAGATTAGAGCCATAATGGAGACTAGGTATCTCACACCCCACTACCACTACCAGATTATAGCCATAATGGAGACTAGGTATCTACCACCCCACTACCACTATCAGATTAGAGCCGTAATGGAGACTAGGTATCTTCCACCCCACTACCACTACCAGATTAGAGCCATAATGGAGACTAGGTATCTACCACCCCTCTACCACTATCAGATTAGAGCCATAATGGAGACTAGGTATCTATCACCCCACTACCATTATCAGATTAGAGCCATAAAGGCACTAGGCATCTACCACCCCACTACCACTATCAGATTAGAGCCATAATGGAGACTAGACATCTACCACTATCAGATTAGAGCCATAAGGACACTAGACATCTACCACCCCACTACCACTATCAGATTAGAGCCATAATGGAGACTAGGTATCTACCACCCCACTACCTATATCACATTAGAGCCATAATGGAGACTAGGTATCTACCACCCCTCTACCTCTATCAGATTAGAGCCATATTGGAGACTAGGTATCTACCACCCCACTACCACTATGTGAATAGAGCAATAATGGAAACTAGGTATCTACCACCCCACTACCACTATCAGATTAGAGCCATAATGGAGACTAGGTTTCTACCACCCCACTACCACTATCAGATTAGAGCCATAAAGGCACTAGGCATCTACCACCCCACTACCACTATCAGAGTAGAGCCATAATGGAGATTAGATATCTACCACCCCACTACCGCTATCATATTAGAGCCATAAGGGCACTAGGCATCTACCACCCCACTACCACTATCAGATTAGAGCCATAAAGGCACTAGGCATCTACCACCCCACTACCACTATCAGATTAGAGCCATAATGGAGACTAGGTATCTACCACCCCACTACCACTATCAGATTAGAGCCATAATGGAGACTAGGTATCTACCACCCCACTACCTCTATCAGATTAGAGCCATAATGGAGACTAGGTATCTACCACCCCACTACCACTATCAGATTAGAGCCATACGGGCTCTAGGCATCTACCACCCCACTACCACTATCAGATTAGAGCCATAATGGAGACTAGGCATCTACCACCCCACTACCACTATCAGATTAGAGCCATAAAGGCACTAGGCATCTACCACCCCACTACCACTATCAGATTAGAGCCATAATGGAGACTAGGTATCTACCACCCCACTACTACTATCAGATTAGAGCCATAATGGAGACTAGGTATCTACCACCCCTCTACCACTACCAGATTAGAGCAATAATGGAGACTAGGTATCTACCACCCCACTACCACTATCAGATTAGAGCCATAATGGAGACTAGGTATCTACCACCCCACTACCTCTATCAGATTAGAGCCATAATGGAGACTAGGTATCTACCACCCCACTACCACTATCAGATTAGAGCCATAATGGAGACTAGGTATCTATCACCCCACTACCATTATCAGATTAGAGACATAAGGGCACTAGGCATTTACCACCCCACTACCACTATCAGAATAGAGCCATAATGGAGACTAGACATCTACCACTATCAGATTAGAGCCATAAAGACACTAGACATATACCACCCCACTACCACTATCAGATTAGAGCCATAATGGAGACTAGGTATCTACCACCCCACTACCACTATCAGATTAGAGCCATAAGGGCACTAGGCATCTACCACCACACTACCACTATCAGATTAGAGCCATGATGGAAACTAGGTATCTACCACCCCACTACCTCTATCAGATTAGAGCCATAATGGAGACTAGGTATCTCCCACCCCACTACCACTATCAGATTAGAGCCATAATGGAGACTAGTCATTTACCACCCCACTACCAATATCAGATTAGAGCCATAATGGAGACTAGGTATCTCCCACCCCACTACCTCTATCAGATTAGAGCCATAATGGAGACTAGGTATCTACCACCCCACTACCTCTATCAGATTAGAGCCATAATGGAGACTAGGTATCTACCACCCCACTACCACTATCAGATTAGAGCCATACGGCTCTAGGCATCTACCACCCCACTACCACCATCAGATTAGAGCCATAATGGAGACTAGGTATCTACCACCCCACTACCACTATCAGATTAGAGCCATAAAGGCACTAGGCATCTACCACCCCACTACCACTATCAGATTAGAGCAATAATGGAGACTAGATATCTACCACCCCACTACCGCTATCATATTAGAGCCATAAGGGCACTAGGCATCTACCACCCCACTACCACTACCAGATTAGAGCCATATGGGCACTAGGCATCTACCACCCCACTACCACTATCAGATTAGAGCCATAACGGAGACTAGGTATCTACCACCCCACTACCTCTATCAGATTAGAGCCATAAGGGCACTAGGCATCTACCACCACACTACCACTATCAGATTAGAGCCATGATGGAGACTAGGTATCTACCACCCCACTACCTCTATCAGATTAGAGCCATAATGGAGACTAGGTATCTACCACCCCACTACCACTATCAGATTAGAGCCATACGGCTCTAGGCATCTACCACCCCACTACCACCATCAGATTAGAGCCATAATGGAGACTAGGTATCTATCACCCCACTACCATTATCAGATTAGAGCCATAAGGGCACTAGGCATTTACCACCCCACTACCACTATCAGATTAGAGCCATAATGGAGACTAGACATCTACCACTATCAGATTAGAGCCATAAAGACACTAGACATATACCACCCCACTACCACTATCAGATTAGAGCCATAATGGAGACTAGGTATCTCACACCCCACTACCACTACCAGATTATAGCCATAATGGAGACTAGGTATCTACCACCCCACTACCACTATCAGATTAGAGCCGTAATGGAGACTAGGTATCTTCCACCCCACTACCACTACCAGATTAGAGCCATAATGGAGACTAGGTATCTACCACCCCTCTACCACTATCAGATTAGAGCCATAATGGAGACTAGGTATCTATCACCCCACTACCATTATCAGATTAGAGCCATAAAGGCACTAGGCATCTACCACCCCACTACCACTATCAGATTAGAGCCATAATGGAGACTAGACATCTACCACTATCAGATTAGAGCCATAAGGACACTAGACATCTACCACCCCACTACCACTATCAGATTAGAGCCATAATGGAGACTAGGTATCTACCACCCCACTACCTATATCAGATTAGAGCCATAATGGAGACTAGGTATCTACCACCCCTCTACCTCTATCAGATTAGAGCCATATTGGAGACTAGGTATCTACCACCCCACTACCACTATGTGAATAGAGCAATAATGGAAACTAGGTATCTACCACCCCACTACCACTATCAGATTAGAGCCATAATGGAGACTAGGTTTCTACCACCCCACTACCACTATCAGATTAGAGCCATAAAGGCACTAGGCATCTACCACCCCACTACCACTATCAGATTAGAGCCATAATGGAGATTAGATATCTACCACCCCACTACCGCTATCATATTAGAGCCATAAGGGCACTAGGCATCTACCACCCCACTACCACTATCAGATTAGAGCCATAAAGGCACTAGGCATCTACCACCCCACTACCACTATCAGATTAGAGCCATAATGGAGACTAGGTATCTACCACCCCACTACCACTATCAGATTAGAGCCATAATGGAGACTAGGTATCTACCACCCCACTACCTCTATCAGATTAGAGCCATAATGGAGACTAGGTATCTACCACCCCACTACCACTATCAGATTAGAGCCATACGGGCTCTAGGCATCTACCACCCCACTACCACTATCAGATTAGAGCCATAATGGAGACTAGGCATCTACCACCCCACTACCACTATCAGATTAGAGCCATAAAGGCACTAGGCATCTACCACCCCACTACCACTATCAGATTAGAGCCATAATGGAGACTAGGTATCTACCACCCCACTACTACTATCAGATTAGAGCCATAATGGAGACTAGGTATCTACCACCCCTCTACCACTACCAGATTAGAGCAATAATGGAGACTAGGTATCTACCACCCCACTACCACTATCAGATTAGAGCCATAATGGAGACTAGGTATCTACCACCCCACTACCTCTATCAGATTAGAGCCATAATGGAGACTAGGTATCTACCACCCCACTACCACTATCAGATTAGAGCCATAATGGAGACTAGGTATCTATCACCCCACTACCATTATCAGATTAGAGACATAAGGGCACTAGGCATTTACCACCCCACTACCACTATCAGAATAGAGCCATAATGGAGACTAGACATCTACCACTATCAGATTAGAGCCATAAAGACACTAGACATATACCACCCCACTACCACTATCAGATTAGAGCCATAATGGAGACTAGGTATCTACCACCCCACTACCACTATCAGATTAGAGCCATAAGGGCACTAGGCATCTACCACCACACTACCACTATCAGATTAGAGCCATGATGGAAACTAGGTATCTACCACCCCACTACCTCTATCAGATTAGAGCCATAATGGAGACTAGGTATCTCCCACCCCACTACCACTATCAGATTAGAGCCATAATGGAGACTAGTCATTTACCACCCCACTACCAATATCAGATTAGAGCCATAATGGAGACTAGGTATCTCCCACCCCACTACCTCTATCAGATTAGAGCCATAATGGAGACTAGGTATCTACCACCCCACTACCTCTATCAGATTAGAGCCATAATGGAGACTAGGTATCTACCACCCCACTACCACTATCAGATTAGAGCCATACGGCTCTAGGCATCTACCACCCCACTACCACCATCAGATTAGAGCCATAATGGAGACTAGGTATCTACCACCCCACTACCACTATCAGATTAGAGCCATAAAGGCACTAGGCATCTACCACCCCACTACCACTATCAGATTAGAGCAATAATGGAGACTAGATATCTACCACCCCACTACCGCTATCATATTAGAGCCATAAGGGCACTAGACATCTACCACCCCACTACCACTACCAGATTAGAGCCATATGGGCACTAGGCATCTACCACCCCACTACTACTACCAGATTAGAGCCAAAACGGAGACTAGGTATCTACCACCCCACTACCTCTATCAGATTAGAGCCATAAGGGCACTAGGCATCTACCACCACACTACCACTATCAGATTAGAGCCATGATGGAGACTAGGTATCTACCACCCCACTACCTCTATCAGATTAGAGCCATAATGGAGACTAGGTATCTACCACCCCACTACCACTATCAGATTAGAGCCATACGGCTCTAGGCATCTACCACCCCACTACCACCATCAGATTAGAGCCATAATGGAGACTAGGTATCTATCACCCCACTACCATTATCAGATTAGAGCCATAAGGGCACTAGGCATTTACCACCCCACTACCACTATCAGATTAGAGCCATAATGGAGACTAGACATCTACCACTATCAGATTAGAGCCATAAAGACACTAGACATATACCACCCCACTACCACTATCAGATTAGAGCCATAATGGAGATTAGGTATCTACCACCCCACTACCTCTATCAGATTAGAGCCATAATGGAGACTAGGTATCTACCACCCCACTACCACTATCAGATTATAGCCATAATGGAGACTAGGTATCTACCACCCCTCTACCTCTATCAGATTAGAGCCATAATGGAAACTAGGTATCTACCACCCCACTACCACTATCAGATTAGAGCCATAAAGGCACTAGGCATCTACCACCCCACTACCACTATCAGATTAGAGCAATAATGGAGACTAGATATCTACCACCCCACTACCGCTATCATATTAGAGCCATAAGGGCACTAGGCATCTACCACCCCACTACCACTACCAGATTAGAGCCATATGGGCACTAGGCATCTACCACCCCACTACTACTACCAGATTAGAGCCAAAACGGAGACTAGGTATCTACCACCCCACTACCTCTATCAGATTAGAGCCATAAGGGCACTAGGCATCTACCACCACACTACCACTATCAGATTAGAGCCATGATGGAGACTAGGTATCTACCACCCCACTACCTCTATCAGATTAGAGCCATAATGGAGACTAGGTATCTACCACCCCACTACCACTATCAGATTAGAGCCATACGGCTCTAGGCATCTACCACCCCACTACCACCATCAGATTAGAGCCATAATGGAGACTAGGTATCTATCACCCCACTACCATTATCAGATTAGAGCCATAAGGGCACTAGGCATTTACCACCCCACTACCACTATCAGATTAGAGCCATAATGGAGACTAGACATCTACCACTATCAGATTAGAGCCATAAAGACACTAGACATATACCACCCCACTACCACTATCAGATTAGAGCCATAATGGAGATTAGGTATCTACCACCCCACTACCTATATCAGATTAGAGCCATAATGGAGACTAGGTATCTACCACCTCACTACCACTATCAGATTATAGCCATAATGGAGACTAGGTATCTACCACCCCTCTACCTCTATCAGATTAGAGCCATAATGGAGACTAGGTATCTACCACCCCACTACCACTATCAGATTAGAGCCATAAAGGCACTAGGCATCTACCACCCCACTACCACTATCAGATTAGAGCAATAATGGAGACTAGATATCTACCACCCCACTACCGCTATCATATTAGAGCCATAAGGGCACTAGGCATCTACCACCCCACTACCACTACCAGATTAGAGCCATATGGGCACTAGGCATCTACCACCCCACTACTACTACCAGATTAGAGCCAAAACGGAGACTAGACATCTACCACCCCACTACTACTACCAGATTAGAGCCATAAGGGAGACTAGTCATTTACCACCCCACTACCTCTATCAGATTAGAGCCATAATGGAGACTATGTATCTACCATTCCACTACCACTATCAGATTAAAGCCATAAGGGCACTAGGCATCTACCACCCCACTACCACTATCAGATTAGAGCCATAATGGAGACTAGGTATCTACCACCCCACTACCACTATCAGATTAGAGCCATAATGGAGACTAGGTATCTTCCACCCCACTACCACTATCAGATTAGAGCCATAAGGGCACTAGGCATCTATCACCCCACTACCACTATCAGATTAGAGCCATAAAGGCACTAGGCATCTACCACCCCACTACCACTATCAGATTAGAGCCATAATGGAGACTAGGCATCTACCACCCCACTACCACTATCAGATTAGAGCCATAATGGAGACTAGGTATCTACCACCCCACTACCACTATCAGATTAGAGCCATAATGGAGACTAGGTATCTCACACCCCACTACCACTATCAGATTAGAGCCATAATGGAGACTAGGTATCTACCACCCCACTACCACTATCAGATTAGAGCCGTAATGGAGACTAGGTATCTTCCACCCCACTACCACTACCAGATTAGAGCCATAATGGAGACTAGGTATCTACCACCCCTCTACCACTATCAGATTAGAGCCATAATGGAGACTAGGTATCTATCACCCCACTACCATTATCAGATTAGAGCCATAAAGGCACTAGGCATCTACCACCCCACTACCACTATCAGATTAGAGCCATAATGGAGACTAGACATCTACCACTATCAGATTAGAGCCATAAGGACACTAGACATCTACCACCCCACTACCACTATCAGATTAGAGCCATAATGGAGACTAGGTATCTACCACCCCACTACCTATATCAGATTAGAGCCATAATGGAGACTAGGTATCTACCACCCCTCTACCTCTATCAGATTAGAGCCATATTGGAGACTAGGTATCTACCACCCCACTACCACTATGTGAATAGAGCAATAATGGAAACTAGGTATCTACCACCCCACTACCACTATCAGATTAGAGCCATAATGGAGACTAGGTTTCTACCACCCCACTACCACTATCAGATTAGAGCCATAAAGGCACTAGGCATCTACCACCCCACTACCACTATCAGATTAGAGCCATAATGGAGATTAGATATCTACCACCCCACTACCGCTATCATATTAGAGCCATAAGGGCACTAGGCATCTACCACCCCACTACCACTATCAGATTAGAGCCATAAAGGCACTAGGCATCTACCACCCCACTACCACTATCAGATTAGAGCCATAATGGAGACTAGGTATCTACCACCCCACTACCACTATCAGATTAGAGCCATAATGGAGACTAGGTATCTACCACCCCACTACCTCTATCAGATTAGAGCCATAATGGAGACTAGGTATCTACCACCCCACTACCACTATCAGATTAGAGCCATAAGGGCACTAGGCATCTACCACCCCACTACCACTATCAGATTAGAGCCATAATGGAGACTAGGCATCTACCACCCCACTACCACTATCAGATTAGAGCCATAAAGGCACTAGGCATCTACCACCCCACTACCACTATCAGATTAGAGCCATAATGGAGACTAGGTATCTACCACCCCACTACTACTATCAGATTAGAGCCATAATGGAGACTAGGTATCTACCACCCCTCTACCACTACCAGATTAGAGCAATAATGGAGACTAGGTATCTACCACCCCACTACCACTATCAGATTAGAGCCATAATGGAGACTAGGTATCTACCACCCCACTACCTCTATCAGATTAGAGCCATAATGGAGACTAGGTATCTACCACCCCACTACCACTATCAGATTAGAGCCATAATGGAGACTAGGTATCTATCACCCCACTACCATTATCAGATTAGAGCCATAAGGGCACTAGGCATTTACCACCCCACTACCACTATCAGAATAGAGCCATAATGGAGACTAGACATCTACCACTATCAGATTAGAGCCATAAAGACACTAGACATATACCACCCCACTACCACTATCAGATTAGAGCCATAATGGAGACTAGGTATCTACCACCCCACTACCACTATCAGATTAGAGCCCATAAGGGCACTAGGCATCTACCACCACACTACCACTATCAGATTAGAGCCATGATGGAAACTAGGTATCTACCACCCCACTACCTCTATCAGATTAGAGCCATAATGGAGACTAGGTATCTCCCACCCAACTACCACTATCAGATTAGAGCCATAATGGAGACTAGTCATTTACCACCCCACTACCAATATCAGATTAGAGCCATAATGGAGACTAGGTATCTCCCACCCCACTACCTCTATCAGATTAGAGCCATAATGGAGACTAGGTATCTACCACCCCACTACCTCTATCAGATTAGAGCCATAATGGAGACTAGGTATCTACCACCCCACTACCACTATCAGATTAGAGCCATACGGCTCTAGGCATCTACCACCCCACTACCACCATCAGATTAGAGCCATAATGGAGACTAGGTATCTACCACCCCACTACCACTATCAGATTAGAGCCATAAAGGCACTAGGCATCTACCACCCCACTACCACTATCAGATTAGAGCAATAATGGAGACTAGATATCTACCACCCCACTACCGCTATCATATTAGAGCCATAAGGGCACTAGGCATCTACCACCCCACTACCACTACCAGATTAGAGCCATATGGGCACTAGGCATCTACCACCCCACTACTACTACCAGATTAGAGCCAAAACGGAGACTAGGTATCTACCACCCCACTACCTCTATCAGATTAGAGCCATAAGGGCACTAGGCATCTACCACCACACTACCACTATCAGATTAGAGCCATGATGGAGACTAGGTATCTACCACCCCACTACCTCTATCAGATTAGAGCCATAATGGAGACTAGGTATCTACCACCCCACTACCACTATCAGATTAGAGCCATACGGCTCTAGGCATCTACCACCCCACTACCACCATCAGATTAGAGCCATAATGGAGACTAGGTATCTATCACCCCACTACCATTATCAGATTAGAGCCATAAGGGCACTAGGCATTTACCACCCCACTACCACTATCAGATTAGAGCCATAATGGAGACTAGACATCTACCACTATCAGATTAGAGCCATAAAGACACTAGACATATACCACCCCACTACCACTATCAGATTAGAGCCATAATGGAGATTAGGTATCTACCACCCCACTACCTCTATCAGATTAGAGCCATAATGGAGACTAGGTATCTACCACCTCACTACCACTATCAGATTATAGCCATAATGGAGACTAGGTATCTACCACCCCTCTACCTCTATCAGATTAGAGCCATAATGGAGACTAGGTATCTACCACCCCACTACCACTATCAGATTAGAGCCATAAAGGCACTAGGCATCTACCACCCCACTACCACTATCAGATTAGAGCAATAATGGAGACTAGATATCTACCACCCCACTACCGCTATCATATTAGAGCCATAAGGGCACTAGGCATCTACCACCCCACTACCACTACCAGATTAGAGCCATATGGGCACTAGGCATCTACCACCCCACTACTACTACCAGATTAGAGCCAAAACGGAGACTAGGTATCTACCACCCCACTACCTCTATCAGATTAGAGCCATAAGGGCACTAGGCATCTACCACCACACTACCACTATCAGATTAGAGCCATGATGGAGACTAGGTATCTACCACCCCACTACCTCTATCAGATTAGAGCCATAATGGAGACTAGGTATCTACCACCCCACTACCACTATCAGATTAGAGCCATACGGCTCTAGGCATCTACCACCCCACTACCACCATCAGATTAGAGCCATAATGGAGACTAGGTATCTATCACCCCACTACCATTATCAGATTAGAGCCATAAGGGCACTAGGCATTTACCACCCCACTACCACTATCAGATTAGAGCCATAATGGAGACTAGACATCTACCACTATCAGATTAGAGCCATAAAGACACTAGACATATACCACCCCACTACCACTATCAGATTAGAGCCATAATGGAGATTAGGTATCTACCACCCCACTACCTCTATCAGATTAGAGCCATAATGGAGACTAGGTATCTACCACCTCACTACCACTATCAGATTATAGCCATAATGGAGACTAGGTATCTACCACCCCTCTACCTCTATCAGATTAGAGCCATAATGGAGACTAGGTATCTACCACCCCACTACCACTATCAGATTAGAGCCATAAAGGCACTAGGCATCTACCACCCCACTACCACTATCAGATTAGAGCAATAATGGAGACTAGATATCTACCACCCCACTACCACTACCAGATTAGAGCCATATGGGCACTAGGCATCTACCACCCCACTACTACTACCAGATTAGAGCCAAAACGGAGACTAGACATCTACCACCCCACTACTACTACCAGATTAGAGCCATAAGGGAGACTAGTCATTTACCACCCCACTACCTCTATCAAATTAGAGCCATAATGGAGACTATGTATCTACCATTCCACTACCACTATCAGATTAAAGCCATAAGGACACTAGGCATCTACCACCCCACTACCACTATCAGATTAGAGCCATAATGGAGACTAGGTATCTACCACCCCACTACTACTATCAGATTAGAGCCATAATGGAGACTAGGTATCTACCACCCCTCTACCACTACCAGATTAGAGCCATAATGGAGACTAGGTATCTACCACCCCACTACCACTATCAGATTAGAGCCATAATGGAGACTAGGTATCTACCACCCCACTACCACTATCAGATTAGAGCCATAAGGGGACTAGGCATATACCACCACACTACCACTACCAGATTAGAGCCATAATGGAGACTAGGTATCTACCACCCCACTACCTCTATCAGATTAGAGCCATAATGGAGACTAGGTATCTCCCACCCCACTACCACTATCAGATTAGAGCCATAATGGAGACTAGTCATTTACCACCCCACTACCAATATCAGATTAGAGCCATAATGGAGACTAGGTATCTCCCACCCCAATACCTCTATCAGATTAGAGCCATAATGGAGACTAGGTATCTACCACCCCACTACCTCTATCAGATTAGAGCCATAATGGAGACTAGGTATCTACCACCCCACTACCACTATCAGATTAGAGCCATACGGGCTCTAGGCATCTAACACCACACTACCACTATCAGATTAGAGCCATAATGGAGACTAGGTATCTATCACCCCACTACCATTATCAGATTAGAGCCATAAGGGCACTAGGCATTTACCACCCCACTACCACTATCAGATTAGAGCCATAATGGAGACTAGACATCTACCACTATCACATTAGAGCCATAAAGACACTAGACATATACCACCCCACTACCACTATCAGATTAGAGCCATAATGAAGACTAGGTATCTACCACCCCACTACCTCTATCAGATTAGAGCCATAATGGAGACTAGGTATCTACCACCCCACTACCACTATCAGATTATAGCCATAATGGAGACCAGGTATCTACCACCCCTCTACCTCTATCAGATTAGAGCCATAATGGAGACTAGGTATCTACCACCCCACTACCACTATCAGATTAGAGCCATAAAGGCACTAGGCATCTACCACCCCACTACCACTATCAGATTAGAGCAATAATGGAGACTAGATATCTACCACCCCACTACCGCTATCATATTAGAGCCATAAGGGCACTAGGCATCTACCACCCCACTACCACTACCAGATTAGAGCCATATGGGCACTAGGTATCTACCACCCCACTACTACTACCAGATTAGAGCCAAAACGGAGACTAGACATCTACCACCCCACTACTACTACCAGATTAGAGCCATAAGGGAGACTAGTCATTTACCACCCCACTACCTCTATCAGATTAGAGCCATAATGGAGACTATGTATCTACCATTCCACTACCACTATCAGATTAAAGCCATAAGGGCACTAGGCATCTACCACCCAACTACCACTATCAGATTAGAGCCATAATGGAGACTAGGTATCTTCCACCCCACTACCACTATCAGATTATAGCCATAATGGAGACTAGGTATCTTCCACCACACTACCACTACCAGATTAGAGCCATAATGGAGACTAGGTATCTACCACCCCACTACCACTACCAAATTAGAGCCATAATGGAGACTAGGTATCTACCACCCCACTACCACTATCAGATTAGAGCCATAATGGAGACTAGGTATCTACCACCCCACTACTACTATCAGATTAGAGCCATAATGGAGACTAGGTATCTACCACCCCTCTACCACTACCAGATTAGAGCCAAAATGGAGACTAGGTATCTACCACCCCACTACCACTATCAGATTAGAGCCATAAGGGCACTAGGCATTTACCACCCCACTACCACTATCAGATTAGAGCCATAAAGGCACTAGGCATTTACCACCCCACTACCACTATCAGATTAGAGCCATAATGGAGACTAGGTATCTACCACCCCACTACCACTATCAGATTAGAGCCATAAGGGCCCTAGGCATCTACCACCCCACTACCACTATCAGATTAGAGCCATAAAGGCACTAGGCATCTACCACCCCACTACCACTATCAGATTAGAGCCATAATGGAGACTAGGTATCTACCACCCCACTACCACTATCAGATTAGAGCCATAATGGAGACTAGGTATCTACCACCCCACTACCACTACCAGATTAGAGCCATAATGGAGACTAGGTATCTACCACACCACTACCACTACCAGATTAGAGCCATAATGGAGACTAGGTATCTACCACACCACTACCACTACCAGATTAGAGCCATAATGGAGACTAGGTATCTACCACCCCACTACCTCTATCAGATTAGAGCCATAATGGAGACTAGGTATCTACCACCCCACTACCTCTATAAGATTAGAGCCATAAAGGCACTTGTCATCTACCACCCCACTACCACTATCAGATTAGAGCCATAAAGGCACTAGGCATCTACCACCCCACTACCACTATCAGATTAGAGCCATAATGGAGACTAGATATCTACCACCCCACTACCACTATCAGATTTGAGCCATAAGGGCACTAGGCATCTATCACCCCACTACCACTGTCAGATTAGAGCCATAAAGGCACTAGGCATCTACCACCCCACTACCACTATCAGATTAGAGCCATAATGGAGACTAGGTATCTACCACCCCACTACCACTATCAGATTAGAGCCATAATGGAGACTAGGTATCTACCACCCCACTACCACTATCAGATTAGAGCCATAAGGGCACTAGGCATCTATCACCCCACTACCACTATCAGATTAGAGCCATAAAGGCACTAGGCATCTACCACCCCACTACCACTATCAGATTAGAGCCATAATGGAGACTAGGTATCTACCACCCCACTACCACTATCAGATTAGAGCCATAAGGGCCCTAGGCATCTACCACCCCACTACCACTATCAGATTAGAGCCATAAAGGCACTAGGCATCTACCACCCCACTACCACTATCAGATTAGAGCCATAATGGAGACTAGGTATCTACAACCCCACTACCACTATCAGATTAGAGCCATAATGGAGACTAGGTATCTACCACCCCACTACCACTACCAGATTAGAGCCATAATGGAGACTAGGTATCTACCACACCACTACCACTACCAGATTAGAGCCATAATGGAGACTAGGTATCTACCACACCACCACCACTACCAGATTAGAGCCATAATGGAGACTAGGTATCTACCACCCCACTACCTCTATCAGATTAGAGCCATAATGGAGACTAGGTATCTACCACCCCACTACCTCTATAAGATTAGAGCCATAAGGGCACTTGGCATCTACCACCCCACTACCACTATCAGATTAGAGCCATAAAGGCACTAGGCATCTACCACCCCACTACCACTATCAGATTAGAGCCATAATGGAGACTAGGTATCTACCACCCCACTACCACTATCAGATTTGAGCCATAAGGGCACTAGGCCTCTATCACCCCACTACCACTATCAGATTAGAGCCATAAAGGCACTAGGCATCTACCACCCCACTACCACTATCAGATTAGAGCCATAATGGAGACTAGGTATCTACCACCCCACTACCACTATCAGATTAGAGCCATAATGGAGACTAGATATCTACCACCCCACTACCACTATCAGATTTGAGCCATAAGGGCACTAGGCATCTATCACCCCACTACCACTATCAGATTAGAGCCATAAAGGCACTAGGTATCTACCACCCCACTACCACTATCAGATTAGAGCCATAATGGAGACTAGGTATCTACCACCCCACTACCACTATCAGAATAGAGCCATAATGGACACTAGGTATCTACCACACCACCACCACTACCAGATTAGAGCCATAATGGAGACTAGGTATCTACCACCCCACTACCTCTATCAGATTAGAGCCATAATGGAGACTAGGTATCTACCACCCCACTACCTCTATAAGATTAGAGCCATAAGGGCACTTGGCATCTACCACCCCACTACCACTATCAGATTAGAGCCATAAAGGCACTAGGCATCTACCACCCCACTACCACTATCAGATTAGAGCCATAATGGAGACTAGGTATCTACCACCCCACTACCACTATCAGATTTGAGCCATAAGGGCACTAGGCATCTATCACCCCACTACCACTATCAGATTAGAGCCATAAAGGCACTAGGCATCTACCACCCCACTACCACTATCAGATTAGAGCCATAATGGAGACTAGGTATCTACCACACCACTACCACTACCAGATTAGAGCCATAATGGAGACTAGGTATCTACCACCCCACTACCACTACCAGATTAGAGCCATAATGGAGACTAGGTATCTACCACCCCACTACCACTATCAGATTAGAGCCATAATGGAGACTAGGTATCTTCCACCCCACTACCACTACCAGATTAGAGCCATAATGGAGACTAGGTATCTACCACCCCACTACCTCTATCAGATTAGAGCCATAATGGAGAGTAGGTATCTACTACCCCACTACCTCTATCAGATTAGAGCCATAATGGAGACTAGGTATCTACCACCCGACTACCACTATCAGATTAGAGCCATAATGGAGACGAGGTATCTACCACCCCACTACCACTATCAGATTAGAGCCATAAGGGCACTAGGCATCTACCACCCCACTACCACTATCAGATTAGAGCCATAATGGAGACTAGACATCTACCACTATCAGATTAGAGCCATAAGGACACTAGACATCTACCACCCCACTACCACTATCAGATTAGAGCCATAATGGAGACTAGGTATCTACCACCCCACTACCTATATCAGATTAGAGCCATAATGGAGACTAGGTATCTACCACCCCTCTACCTCTATCAGATTAGAGCCATAATGGAGACTAGGTATCTACCACCCCACTACCTCTATCAGATTAGAGCCATAAGGGCACTAGGCATCTACCACCCCACTACCACTATCAGATTAGAGCCATAATGGAGACTAGGTATCTATCACCCCACTACCACTATCAGATTAGAGCCATAATGGAGACTAGGTATCTACCACCCCACTACCACTATCAGATTAGAGCCATAAGGGCACTAGGCATCTATCACCCCACTACCACTATCAGATTAGAGCCATAAAGGCACTAGGCATCTACCACCCCACTACCACTATCAGATTAGAGCCATAATGGAGACTAGGTATCTACCACCCCACTACCACTATCAGATTAGAGCCATAAGGGCCCTAGGCATCTACCACCCCACTACCACTATCAGATTAGAGCCATAAAGGCACTAGGCATCTACCACCCCACTACCACTATCAGATTAGAGCCATAATGGAGACTAGGTATCTACAACCCCACTACCACTATCAGATTAGAGCCATAATGGAGACTAGGTATCTACCACCCCACTACCACTACCAGATTAGAGCCATAATGGAGACTAGGTATCTACCACACCACTACCACTACCAGATTAGAGCCATAATGGAGACTAGGTATCTACCACACCACCACCACTACCAGATTAGAGCCATAATGGAGACTAGGTATCTACCACCCCACTACCTCTATCAGATTAGAGCCATAATGGAGACTAGGTATCTACCACCCCACTACCTCTATAAGATTAGAGCCATAAGGGCACTTGGCATCTACCACCCCACTACCACTATCAGATTAGAGCCATAAAGGCACTAGGCATCTACCACCCCACTACCACTATCAGATTAGAGCCATAATGGAGACTAGGTATCTACCACCCCACTACCACTATCAGATTTGAGCCATAAGGGCACTAGGCATCTATCACCCCACTACCACTATCAGATTAGAGCCATAAAGGCACTAGGCATCTACCACCCCACTACCACTATCAGATTAGAGCCATAATGGAGACTAGGTATCTACCACCCCACTACCACTATCAGATTAGAGCCATAATGGAGACTAGGTATCTACCACCCCACTACCACTACCAGATTAGAGCCATAATGGAGACTAGGTATCTACCACCCCACTACCACTACCAGATTAGAGCCATAATGGAGACTAGGTATCTACCACCCCACTACCACTATCAGATTAGAGCCATAATGGAGACTAGGTATCTTCCACCCCACTACCACTACCAGATTAGAGCCATAATGGAGACTAGGTATCTACCACCCCACTACCTCTATCAGATTAGAGCCATAATGGAGAGTAGGTATCTACCACCCCACTACCTCTATCAGATTAGAGCCATAATGGAGACTAGGTATCTACCACCCGACTACCACTATCAGATTAGAGCCATAATGGAGACGAGGTATCTATCACCCCACTACCATTATCAGATTAGAGCCATAAAGGCACTAGGCATCTACCACCCCACTACCACTATCAGATTAGAGCCATAATGGAGACAAGGTATCTACCACCCCACTACCTATATCAGATTAGAGCCATAATGGAGACTAGGTATCTACCAACCCACTACCACTATCAGATTATAGCCATAATGGAGACGAGGTATCTACCACCCCTCTACCTCTATCAGATTAGAGCCATAATGGAGACTAGGTATCTACCACCCCACTACCACTATCAGATTAGAGCCATAAAGGCACTAGGCATCTACCACCCCACTAACACTATCAGATTAGAGCCATAATGGAGACTAGATATCTACCACCCCACTACCGCTATCATATTAGAGCCATAAGGGCACTAGGCATCTACCACCCCACTATCACTATCAGATTAGAGCCATAAAGGCACTAGGCATCTACCACCCCACTACCACTACAAGATTAGAGCCATAAGGGCACTATGCATCTACCACCCCACTACCACTACCAAATTAGAGCCATAATGGAGACTAGGTATCTACCACCCCACTACCTCTATAAGATTAGAGCCATAAAGGCACTAGGCATCTACCACCCCACTACCACTATCAGATTAGAGCCATAATGGAGACTAGGTATCTACCACCCCACTACCACTATCAGATTAGAGCCATAATGGAGACTAGGTATCTACCACCCCACTACCACTACCAGATTAGAGCCATAATGGAGACTAGGTATCTACCACCCCACTACCACTACCAGATTAGAGCCATAATGGAGACTAGGTATCTACCACCCCACTACCACTATCAGATTAGAGCCATAATGGAGACTAGGTATCTTCCACCCCACTACCACTACCAGATTAGAGCCATAATGGAGACTAGGTATCTACCACCCCACTACCTCTATCAGATTAGAGCCATAATGGAGAGTAGGTATCTACTACCCCACTACCTCTATCAGATTAGAGCCATAATGGAGACTAGGTATCTACCACCCGACTACCACTATCAGATTAGAGCCATAATGGAGACGAGGTATCTATCACCCCACTACCATTATCAGATTAGAGCCATAAAGGCACTAGGCATCTACCACCCCACTACCACTATCAGATTAGAGCCATAATGGAGACTAGACATCTACCACTATCAGATTAGAGCCATAAGGACACTAGACATCTACCACCCCACTACCACTATCAGATTAGAGCCATAATGGAGACTAGGTATCTACCACCCCACTACCTATATCAGATTAGAGCCATAATGGAGACTAGGTATCTACCAACCCACTACCACTATCAGATTATAGCCATAATGGAGACGAGGTATCTACCACCCCTCTACCTCTATCAGATTAGAGCCATAATGGAGACTAGGTATCTACCACCCCACTACCACTATCAGATTAGAGCCATAAAGGCACTAGGCATCTACCACCCCACTACCACTATCAGATTAGAGCCATAATGGAGACTAGGTATCTACCACCCCACTACCACTATCAGATTAGAGCCATAATGGAGACTAGGTATCTACCACCCCACTACCACTATCAGATTAGAGCCATAAGGGCACTAGGCATCTATCACCCCACTACCACTATCAGATTAGAGCCATAAAGGCACTAGGCATCTACCACCCCACTACCACTATCAGATTAGAGCCATAATGGAGACTAGGTATCTACCACCCCACTACCACTATCAGATTAGAGCCATAAGGGCCCTAGGCATCTACCACCCCACTACCACTATCAGATTAGAGCCATAAAGGCACTAGGCATCTACCACCCCACTACCACTATCAGATTAGAGCCATAATGGAGACTAGGTATCTACAACCCCACTACCACTATCAGATTAGAGCCATAATGGAGACTAGGTATCTACCACCCCACTACCACTACCAGATTAGAGCCATAATGGAGACTAGGTATCTACCACACCACTACCACTACCAGATTAGAGCCATAATGGAGACTAGGTATCTACCACACCACCACCACTACCAGATTAGAGCCATAATGGAGACTAGGTATCTACCACCCCACTACCTCTATCAGATTAGAGCCATAATGGAGACTAGGTATCTACCACCCCACTACCTCTATAAGATTAGAGCCATAAGGGCACTTGGCATCTACCACCCCACTACCACTATCAGATTAGAGCCATAAAGGCACTAGGCATCTACCACCCCACTACCACTATCAGATTAGAGCCATAATGGAGACTAGGTATCTACCACCCCACTACCACTATCAGATTTGAGCCATAAGGGCACTAGGCATCTATCACCCCACTACCACTATCAGATTAGAGCCATAAAGGCACTAGGCATCTACCACCCCACTATCACTATCAGATTAGAGCCATAATGGAGACTAGGTATCTACCACCCCACTACCACTATCAGATTAGAGCCATAATGGAGACTAGGTATCTACCACCCCACTACCACTACCAGATTAGAGCCATAATGGAGACTAGGTATCTACCACCCCACTACCACTACCAGATTAGAGCCATAATGGAGACTAGGTATCTACCACCCCACTACCACTATCAGATTAGAGCCATAATGGAGACTAGGTATCTTCCACCCCACTACCACTACCAGATTAGAGCCATAATGGAGACTAGGTATCTACCACCCCACTACCTCTATCAGATTAGAGCCATAATGGAGAGTAGGTATCTACCACCCCACTACCTCTATCAGATTAGAGCCATAATGGAGACTAGGTATCTACCACCCGACTACCACTATCAGATTAGAGCCATAATGGAGACGAGGTATCTATCACCCCACTACCATTATCAGATTAGAGCCATAAAGGCACTAGGCATCTACCACCCCACTACCACTATCAGATTAGAGCCATAATGGAGACTAGACATCTACCACTATCAGATTAGAGCCATAAGGGCACTAGACATCTACCACCCCACTACCACTATCAGATTAGAGCCATAATGGAGACTAGGTATCTACCACCCCACTACCTATATCAGATTAGAGCCATAATGGAGACTAGGTATCTACCAACCCACTACCACTATCAGATTATAGCCATAATGGAGACGAGGTATCTACCACCCCTCTACCTCTATCAGATTAGAGCCATAATGGAGACTAGGTATCTACCACCCCACTACCACTATCAGATTAGAGCCATAAAGGCACTAGGCATCTACCACCCCACTACCACTATCAGATTAGAGCCATAATGGAGACTAGATATCTACCACCCCACTACCGCTATCATATTAGAGCCATAAGGGCACTAGGCATCTACCACCCCACTATCACTATCAGATTAGAGCCATAAAGGCACTAGGCATCTACCACCCCACTACCACTACAAGATTAGAGCCATAAGGGCACTATGCATCTACCACCCCACTACCACTACCAAATTAGAGCCATAATGGAGACTAGGTATCTACCACCCCACTACCTCTATAAGATTAGAGCCATAAGGGCACTTGGCATCTACCACCCCACTATCACTATCAGATTAGAGCCATAAAGGCATTATGCATCTACCACCCCACTACCACTATCAGATTAGAGCCATAAAGGCACTAGGCACCTACCACCCCACTACCACTATCAGATTAGAGCCATAATGGAGACTAGGTATCTACCACCCCACTACCACTATCAGATTAGAGCCATAATGGAGACTAGGTATCTACCACCCCACTACCACTATCAGATTAGAGCCATAAGGGCACTAGGCATCTATCACCCCACTACCACTATCAGATTAGAGCCATAAAGGCACAAGGCATCTACCACCCCACTACCACTATCAGATTAGAGCCATAATGGAGACTAGGTATCTAACACCCCACTACCACTATCAGATTAGAGCCATAAAGGCACTAGGCATCTACCACCCCACTACCACTATCAGATTAGAGCCATAATGGAGACTAGGTATCTACCACCCCACTACCACTATCAGATTAGAGCCATAAGGGCCCTAGGCATCTACCACCCCACTACCACTATCAGATTAGAGCCATAAAGGCACTAGGCATCTACCACCCCACTACCACTATCAGATTAGAGCCATAATGGAGACTAGGTATCTACAACCCCACTACCACTATCAGATTAGAGCCATAATGGAGACTAGGTATCAACCACCCCACTACCACTACCAGATTAGAGCCATAATGGAGACTAGGTATCTACCACACCACTACCACTACCAGATTAGAGCCATAATGGAGACTAGGTATCTACCACACCACCACCACTACCAGATTAGAGCCATAATGGAGACTAGGTATCTACCACCCCACTACCTCTATCAGATTAGAGCCATAATGGAGACTAGGTATCTACCACCCCACTACCTCTATAAGATTAGAGCCATAAGGGCACTTGGCATCTACCACCCCACTACCACTATCAGATTAGAGCCATAAAGGCACTAGGCATCTACCACCCCACTACCACTATCAGATTAGAGCCATAATGGAGACTAGGTATCTACCACCCCACTACCACTATCAGATTTGAGCCATAAGGGCACTAGGCATCTATCACCCCACTACCACTATCAGATTAGAGCCATAAAGGCACTAGGCATCTACCACCCCACTACCACTATCAGATTAGAGCCATAATGGAGACTAGGTATCTACCACCCCACTACCACTATCAGATTAGAGCCATAATGGAGACTAGGTATCTACCACCCCACTACCACTATCAGATTAGAGCCATAAGGGCACTAGGCATCTATCACCCCACTACCACTATCAGATTA
The DNA here is from genome assembly GCF_045679555.1 of Salvelinus alpinus. NCBI lineage: Eukaryota > Metazoa > Chordata > Actinopteri > Salmoniformes > Salmonidae > Salvelinus > Salvelinus alpinus. Next base: position 100,188,064 of record NC_092091.1, read on the forward strand.
GAGCCATAAAGGCACTAGGCATCTACCACCCCACTACCACTATCAGATTAGAGCCATAATGGAGACTAGGTATCTAACACCCCAGTACCACTATCAGATTAGAGCCATAAAGGCACTAGGCATCTACCACCCCACTACCACTATCAGATTAGAGCCATAATGGAGACTAGGTATCTACCACCCCACTACCACTATCAGATTAGAGCCATAAGGGCCCTAGGCATCTACCACCCCACTACCACTATCAGATTAGAGCCATAAAGGCACTAGGCATCTACCACCCCACTACCACTATCAGATTAGAGCCATAATGGAGACTAGGTATCTACAACCCCACTACCACTATCAGATTAGAGCCATAATGGAGACTAGGTATCTACCACCCCACTACCACTACCAGATTAGAGCCATAATGGAGACTAGGTATCTACCACACCACTACCACTACCAGATTAGAGACATAATGGAGACTAGGTATCTACCACACCACCACCACTACCAGATTAGAGCCATAATGGAGACTAGGTATCTACCACCCCACTACCTCTATCAGATTAGAGCCATAATGGAGACTAGGTATCTACCACCCCACTACCTCTATAAGATTAGAGCCATAAGGGCACTTGGCATCTACCACCCCACTACCACTATCAGATTAGAGCCATAAAGGCACTAGGCATCTACCACCCCACTACCACTATCAGATTAGAGCCATAATGGAGACTAGGTATCTACCACCCCACTACCACTATCAGATTTGAGCCATAAGGGCACTAGGCATCTATCACCCCACTACCACTATCAGATTAGAGCCATAAAGGCACTAGGCATCTACCACCCCACTACCACTATCAGATTAGAGCCATAATGGAGACTAGGTATCTACCACCCCACTACCACTATCAGATTAGAGCCATAATGGAGACTAGGTATCTACCACCCCACTACCACTACCAGATTAGAGCCATAATGGAGACTAGGTATCTACCACCCCACTACCACTACCAGATTAGAGCCATAATGGAGACTAGGTATCTACCACCCCACTACCACTATCAGATTAGAGCCATAATGGAGACTAGGTATCTTCCACCCCACTACCACTACCAGATTAGAGCCATAATGGAGACTAGGTATCTACCACCCCACTACCTCTATCAGATTAGAGCCATAATGGAGAGTAGGTATCTACCACCCCACTACCTCTATCAGATTAGAGCCATAATGGAGACTAGGTATCTACCACCCGACTACCACTATCAGATTAGAGCCATAATGGAGACGAGGTATCTATCACCCCACTACCATTATCAGATTAGAGCCATAAAGGCACTAGGCATCTACCACCCCACTACCACTATCAGATTAGAGCCATAATGGAGACTAGACATCTACCACTATCAGATTAGAGCCATAAGGACACTAGACATCTACCACCCCACTACCACTATCAGATTAGAGCCATAATGGAGACTAGGTATCTACCACCCCACTACCTATATCAGATTAGAGCCATAAAGGCACTAGGCATCTACCACCCCACTACCACTATCAGATTAGAGCCATAATGGAGACTAGATATCTACCACCCCACTACCGCTATCATATTAGAGCCATAAAGGCACTAGGCATCTACCACCCCACTACCACTATCAGATTAGAGCCATAATGGAGACTAGGTATCTACCACCCCACTACCACTATCAGATTAGAGCCATAAGGGCCCTAGGCATCTACCACCCCACTACCACTATCAGATTAGAGCCATAAAGGCACTAGGCATCTACCACCCCACTACCACTATCAGATTAGAGCCATAATGGAGACTAGGTATCTACAACCCCACTACCACTATCAGATTAGAGCCATAATGGAGACTAGGTATCTACCACCCCACTACCACTACCAGATTAGAGCCATAATGGAGACTAGGTATCTACCACACCACTACCACTACCAGATTAGAGACATAATGGAGACTAGGTATCTACCACACCACCACCACTACCAGATTAGAGCCATAATGGAGACTAGGTATCTACCACCCCACTACCTCTATCAGATTAGAGCCATAATGGAGACTAGGTATCTACCACCCCACTACCTCTATAAGATTAGAGCCATAAGGGCACTTGGCATCTACCACCCCACTACCACTATCAGATTAGAGCCATAAAGGCACTAGGCATCTACCACCCCACTACCACTATCAGATTAGAGCCATAATGGAGACTAGGTATCTACCACCCCACTACCACTATCAGATTTGAGCCATAAGGGCACTAGGCATCTATCACCCCACTACCACTATCAGATTAGAGCCATAAAGGCACTAGGCATCTACCACCCCACTACCACTATCAGATTAGAGCCATAATGGAGACTAGGTATCTACCACCCCACTACCACTATCAGATTAGAGCCATAATGGAGACTAGGTATCTACCACCCCACTACCACTACCAGATTAGAGCCATAATGGAGACTAGGTATCTACCACCCCACTACCACTACCAGATTAGAGCCATAATGGAGACTAGGTATCTACCACCCCACTACCACTATCAGATTAGAGCCATAATGGAGACTAGGTATCTTCCACCCCACTACCACTACCAGATTAGAGCCATAATGGAGACTAGGTATCTACCACCCCACTACCTCTATCAGATTAGAGCCATAATGGAGAGTAGGTATCTACCACCCCACTACCACTATCAGATTAGAGCCATAATGGAGACTAGGTATCTACCACCCGACTACCACTATCAGATTAGAGCCATAATGGAGACGAGGTATCTACCACCCCACTACCATTATCAGATTAGAGCCATAAAGGCACTAGGCATCTACCACCCCACTACCACTATCAGATTAGAGCCATAATGGAGACTAGACATCTACCACTATCAGATTAGAGCCATAAGGACACTAGACATCTACCACCCCACTACCACTATCAGATTAGAGCCATAATGGAGACTAGGTATCTACCACCCCACTACCTATATCAGATTAGAGCCATAAAGGCACTAGGCATCTACCACCCCACTACCACTATCAGATTAGAGCCATAATGGAGACTAGATATCTACCACCCCACTACCGCTATCATATTAGAGCCATAAGGGCACTAGGCATCTACCACCCCACTACCACTACCAAATTAGAGCCATAATGGAGACTAGGTATCTACCACCCCACTACCTCTATAAGATTAGAGCCATAAGGGCACTTGGCATCTACCACCCCACTATCACTATCAGATTAGAGCCATAAAGGCACTAGGCATCTACCACCCCACTACCACTACAAGATTAGAGCCACAAGGGCACTATGCATCTACCACCCCACTACCACGACCAAATTAGAGCCATAATGGAGACTAGGTATCTACCACCCCACTACCTCTATAAGATTAGAGCCATAAGGGCACTTGGCATCTACCACCCCACTATCTCTATCAGATTAGAGCCATAAAGGCATTAGGCATCTACCACCCCACTACCACTATCAGATTAGAGCCATAAACGCACTAGGCACCTACCACCCCACTACCACTATCAGATTAGAGCCATAATGGAGACTAGGTATCTACCACCCCACTACCACTATCAGATTAGAGCCATAATGGAGACTAGGTATCTACCACCCCACTACCACTATCAGATTAGAGCCATAAGGGCACTAGGCATCTATCACCCCACTACCACTATCAGATTAGAGCCATAAAGGCACTAGGCATCTACCACCCCACTACCACTATCAGATTAGAGCCATAATGGAGACTAGGTATCTAACACCCCACTACCACTATCAGATTAGAGCCATAATGGAGACTAGGTGTCTAACACCCCACTACCACTACCAGATTAGAGCCATAATGGAGACTAGGTATCTACCACCCCACTACCACTATCAGATTAGAGCCATAATGGAGACTAGGTATCTTCCACCCCACTACCACTACCAGATTAGAGCCATAATGGAGACTAGGTATCTAACACCCCACTACCACTACCAAATTAGAGCCATAATGGAGACTAGGTATCTACCACCCCACTACTACTATCATATTAGAGCCATAAGGGCATTAGGCATCTACCACCCCACTACCACTACCAGATTAGAGCCATAAGGGCACTAGGCTTCTACCACCCCACTACTACTACCAGATTAGAGCAAACACGGAGACTAGACATCTACCACCCCACTACTACTACCAGATTAGAGCCATAAGGGAGACTAGTCATTTACCACCCCACTACCTCTATCAGATTAGAGCCATAATGGAGACTATGTATCTACCATTCCACTACCACTACCAGATTAGAGCCATAAGGGCACTTGGCATCTATCACCCCACTACCACTATCAGATTAGAGCCATAAAGGCACTAGGCATCTACCACCCCACTACCACTATCAGATTAGAGCCATAATGGAGACTAGGTATCTACCACCCCACTACCACTATCAGATTAGAGCTATAATGGAGACTAGGTATCTACCACCCCACTACCACTACCAGATTAGAGCCATAATGGAGACTAGGTATCTACCACCCCTCTATCACTACCAGATTAGAGCCATAATGGAGACTAGGTATCTACCACCCCACTACCACTATCAGATTAGAGCCATAAGGGCACTAGGCATCTACCACCACACTACCACTATCATATTAGAGCCATAAGGGCACTAGGCATCTACCACTATCAGATTAGAGCCATAAGGGCACTAGACATCTACCACCCCACTTCCACTATCAGATTAGAGCCATAATGGAAACTAGGTATCTACCACCCCACTACCACTATCAGATTAGAGCCATAAGGGCACTTGGCATCTACCACCCCACTACCACTATCAGATTAGAGCCATAAAGGCACTAGGCATCTACCACCCCACTACCACTATCAGATTAGAGCCATAATGGAGACTAGGTATCTACCACCCCACTACCACTATCATATTAGAGCCATAAGGGCACTAGGCATCTATCACCCCACTACCACTATCAGATTAGAGCCATAAAGGCACTAGGCATCTACCACCCCACTACCACTATCAGATTAGAGCCATATTGGAGACTAGGTATCTACCACCCCACTACCACTATCAGATTAGAGCCATAATGGAGACTAGGTATCTACCACCCCACTACCTATATCAGATTAGAGCCATAATGGAGACTAGGTATCTACCACCCCACTACCACTATCAGATTATAGCCATAATGGAGACTAGGTATCTACCACCCCTCTACCTCTATCAGATTAGAGCCATAATGGAGACTAGGTATCTACCACCCCACTACCACTATCAGATTAGAGCCATAAAGGCACTAGGCATCTACTACCCCACTACCACTATCAGATTAGAGCCATAATGGAGACTAGATATCTACCACCCCACTACCGCTATCATATTAGAGCCATAAGGGCACTAGGCATCTACCACCCCACTACCACTACCAGATTAGAGCCATAAGGGCACTAGGCATCTACCACCCCACTACCACTACCAAATTAGAGCCATAATGGAGACTAGGTATCTACCACCCCACTACCTCTATAAGATTAGAGCCATAAGGGCACTTGGCATCTACCACCCCACTATCACTATCAGATTAGAGCCATAAAGGCACTAGGCATCTACCACCCCACTACCACTATCAGATTAGAGCCATAAGGGCACTAGGCATCTACCACCACACTACCACTATCAGATTCGAGCCATAAGGGCACTAGGCATCTACCACTATCAGATTAGAGCCATAAGGGCACTAGACATCTACCACCCCACTTCCACTATCAGATTAGAGCCATAATGGAAACTAGGTATCTACCACCCCACTACCACTATCAGATTAGAGCCATAAGGGCACTTGGCATCTACCACCCCACTACCACTATCAGATTAGAGCCATAAAGGCACTAGGCATCTACCACCCCACTACCACTATCAGATTAGAGCCATAATGGAGACTAGGTATCTACCACCCCACTACCACTATCAGATTAGAGCCATAAGGGCACTAGGCATCTATCACCCCACTACCACTATCAGATTAGAGCCATAAAGGCACTAGGCATCTACCACCCCACTACCACTATCAGATTAGAGCCATAATGGAGACTAGGTATCTACCACCCCACTAACACTATCAGATTAGAGCCATAATGGAGACTAGGTATCTACCACCCCACTACCACTACCAGATTAGAGCCATAATGGAGACTAGACATCTACCACTATCAGATTAGAGCCATAAGGACACTAGACATCTACCACCCCACTACCACTATCAGATTAGAGCCATAATGGAGACTAGGTATCTACCACCCCACTACCTCTATCAGATTAGAGCCATAAGGGCACTAGGCATCTACCACCCCACTACCACTATCAGATTAGAGCCATAATGGAGACTAGGTATCTACCACCCCACTACCACTATCAGATTAGAGCCATAACGGAGACTAGACATCTACCACCCCAATACTACTACCAGATTAGAGCCAGAAGGGCACAAGACATCTTCCACCCCACTACCACTATCAGATTAGAGCCATAAGGAAGATTAGTCATTTACCACGCCACTACCTCTATCAGATTAGAGCCATAATGGAGACTAGTCATTTACCACCCCACTACCTCTATCAGATTAGAGCAAAAATGGAGACTAGGTATCTACCACCCCACTACCACTACCAGATTAGAGCCATAATGGAGACTAGGTATCTACCACACCACTACCACTACCAGATTAGAGCCATAATGGAGACTAGGTATCTACCACCCCACTACCACTATCAGATTTGAGCCATAAGGGCACTAGGCATCTATCACCCCACTACCACTATCAGATTAGAGCCATAAAGGCACTAGGCATCTACCACCCCACTACCACTATCAGATTAGAGCCATAATGGAGACTAGGTATCTACCACCCCACTACCACTATCAGATTAGAGCCATAATGGAGACTAGGTATCTACCACCTCACTACCACTACCAGATTAGAGCCATAATGGAGACTAGGTATCTACCACCCCACTACCACTACCAGATTAGAGCCATAATGGAGACTAGGTATCTACCACCCCACTACCACTATCAGATTAGAGCCATAATGGAGACTAGTCATTTACCACCCCACTACCTCTATCAGATTAGAGCCAAAATGGAGACTAGGTATCTACCACCCCACTACCACTACCAGATTAGAGCCATAATGGAGACTAGGTATCTACCACACCACTACCACTACCAGATTAGAGCCATAATGGAGACTAGGTATCTACCACCCCACTACCACTACCAGATTAGAGCCATAATGGAGACTAGGTATCTACCACACCACTGCCACTACCAGATTAGAGCCATAATGGAGACTAGGTATCTACCACACCACCACCACTACCAGATTAGAGCCATAATGGAGACTAGGTATCTACCACCCCACTACCTCTATCAGATTAGAGCCATAATGGAGACTAGGTATCTACCACCCCACTAACTCTATAAGATTAGAGCCATAAGGGCACTTGGCATCTACCACCCCACTACCACTATCAGATTAGAGCCATAAAGGCACTAGGCATCTACCACCCCACTACCACTATCAGATTAGAGCCATAATGGAGACTAGGTATCTACCACCCCACTACCACTATCAGATTTGAGCCATAAGGGCACTAGGCATCTATCACCCCACTACCACTATCAGATTTGAGCCATAAGGGCACTAGGCATCTATCACCCCACTACCACTATCAGATTAGAGCCATAAAGGCACTAGGCATCTACCACCCCACTACCACTATCAGATTAGAGCCATAATGGAGACTAGGTATCTACCACCCCACTACCACTATCAGATTAGAGCCATAATGGAGACTAGGTATCTACCACCCCACTACCACTACCAGATTAGAGCCATAATGGAGACTAGGTATCTACCACCCCACTACCACTACCAGATTAGAGCCATAATGGAGACTAGGTATCTACCACCCCACTACCACTATCAGATTAGAGCCATAATGGAGACTAGGTATCTTCCACCCCACTACCACTACCAGATTAGAGCCATAATGGAGACTAGGTATCTACCACCCCACTACCTCTATCAGATTAGAGCCATAATGGAGAGTAGGTATCTACCACCCCACTACCTCTATCAGATTAGAGCCATAATGGAGACTAGGTATCTACCACCCGACTACCACTATCAGATTAGAGCCATAATGGAGACGAGGTATCTATCACCCCACTACCATTATCAGATTAGAGCCATAAAGGCACTAGGCATCTACCACCCCACTACCACTATCAGATTAGAGCCATAATGGAGACTAGACATCTACCACTATCAGATTAGAGCCATAAGGACACTAGACATCTACCACCCCACTACCACTATCAGATTAGAGCCATAATGGAGACTAGGTATCTACCACCCCACTACCTATATCAGATTAGAGCCATAATGGAGACTAGGTATCTACCAACCCACTACCACTATCAGATTATAGCCATAATGGAGACGAGGTATCTACCACCCCTCTACCTCTATCAGATTAGAGCCATAATGGAGACTAGGTATCTACCACCCCACTACCACTATCAGATTAGAGCCATAAAGGCACTAGGCATCTACCACCCCACTACCACTATCAGATTAGAGCCATAATGGAGACTAGATATCTACCACCCCACTACCGCTATCATATTAGAGCCATAAGGGCACTAGGCATCTACCACCCCACTACCACTACCAAATTAGAGCCATAATGGAGACTAGGTATCTACCACCCCACTACCTCTATAAGATTAGAGCCATAAGGGCACTTGGCATCTACCACCCCACTATCACTATCAGATTAGAGCCATAAAGGCACTAGGCATCTACCACCCCACTACCACTACAAGATTAGAGCCATAAGGGCACTATGCATCTACCACCCCACTACCACTACCAAATTAGAGCCATAATGGAGACTAGGTATCTACCACCCCACTACCTCTATAAGATTAGAGCCATAAGGGCACTTGGCATCTACCACCCCACTATCACTATCAGATTAGAGCCATAAAGGCATTAGGCATCTACCACCCCACTACCACTATCAGATTAGAGCCATAAAGGCACTAGGCACCTACCACCCCACTACCACTATCAGATTAGAGACATAATGGAGACTAGGTATCTACCACCCCACTACCACTATCAGATTAGAGCCATAATGGAGACTAGGTATCTACCACCCCACTACCACTATCAGATTAGAGCCATAAGGGCACTAGGCATCTATCACCCCACTACCACTATCAGATTAGAGCCATAAAGGCACTAGGCATCTACCACCCCACTACCACTATCAGATTAGAGCCATAATGGAGACTAGGTATCTACCACCCCACTACCTCTATAAGATTAGAGCCATAAGGGCACTTGGCATCTACCACCCCACTATCACTATCAGATTAGAGCCATAAAGGCACTAGGCATCTACCACCCCACTACCACTACAAGATTAGAGCCATAAGGGCACTATGCATCTACCACCCCACTACCACTACCAAATTAGAGCCATAATGGAGACTAGGTATCTACCACCCCACTACCACTATCAGATTAGAGCCATAAGGGCACTAGGCATCTATCACCCCACTACCACTATCAGATTAGAGCCATAAAGGCACTAGGCATCTACCACCCCACTACCACTATCAGATTAGAGCCATAATGGAGACTAGGTATCTAACACCCCACTACCACTATCAGATTAGAGCCATAATGGAGACTAGGTATCTAACACCCCACTACCACTACCAGATTAGAGCCATAATGGAGACTAGGTATCTACCACCCCACTACCACTATCAGATTAGAGCCATAATGGAGACTAGGTATCTTCCACCCCACTACCACTACCAGATTAGAGCCATAATGGAGACTAGGTATCTACCACCCCACTACCACTACCAAATTAGAGCCATAATGGAGACTAGGTATCTACCACCCCACTACTACTATCATATTAGAGCCATAAGGGCATTAGGCATCTACCACCCCACTACCACTACCAGATTAGAGCCATAAGGGCACTAGGCTTCTACCACCCCACTACTACTACCAGATTAGAGCCAACACGGAGACTAGACATCTACCACCCCACTACTACTACCAGATTAGAGCCATAAGGGAGACTAGTCATTTACCACCCCACTACCTCTATCAGATTAGAGCCATAATGGAGACTATGTATCTACCATTCCACTACCACTATAAGATTAGAGCCATAAGGGCACTTGGCATCTACCACCGCACTACCACTATCAGATTAGAGCCATAAGGGCACTTGGCATCTATCACCCCACTACCACTATCAGATTAGAGCCATAAAGGCACTAGGCATCTACCACCCCACTACCACTATCAGATTAGAGCCATAATGGAGACTAGGTATCTACCACCCCACTACCACTATCAGATTAGAGCTATAATGGAGACTAGGTATCTACCACCCCACTACCACTACCAGATTAGAGCCATAATGGAGACTAGGTATCTACCACCCCTCTATCACTACCAGATTAGAGCCATAATGGAGACTAGGTATCTACCACCCCACTACCACTATCAGATTAGAGCCATAAGGGCACTAGGCATCTACCACCACACTACCACTATCAGATTAGAGCCATAAGGGCACTAGGCATCTACCACTATCAGATTAGAGCCATAAGGGCCCTAGACATCTACCACCCCACTTCCACTATCAGATTAGAGCCATAATGGAAACTAGGTATCTACCACCCCACTACCACTATCAGATTAGAGCCATAAGGGCACTTGGCATCTACCACCCCACTACCACTATCAGATTAGAGCCATAAAGGCACTAGACATCTACCACCCCACTACCACTATCAGATTAGAGCCATAATGGAGACTAGGTATCTACCACCACACTACCACTATCAGATTAGAGCCATAAGGGCACTAGGCATCTATCACCCCACTACCACTATCAGATTAGAGCCATAAAGGCACTAGGCATCTACCACCCCACTACCACTATCAGATTAGAGCCATATTGGAGACTAGGTATCTACCACCCCACTACCACTATCAGATTAGAGCCATAATGGAGACTAGGTATCTACCACCCCACTACCTATATCAGATTAGAGCCATAATGGAGACTAGGTATCTACCACCCCACTACCACTATCAGATTATAGCCATAATGGAGACTAGGTATCTACCACCCCTCTACCTCTATCAGATTAGAGCCATAATGGAGACTAGGTATCTACCACCCCACTACCACTATCAGATTAGAGCCATAAAGGCACTAGGCATCTACCACCCCACTACCACTATCAGATTAGAGCCATAATGGAGACTAGATATCTACCACCCCACTACCGCTATCATATTAGAGCCATAAGGGCACTAGGCATCTACCACCCCACTACCACTACCAGATTAGAGCCATAAGGGCACTAGGCATCTACCACCCCACTACCACTACCAAATTAGAGCCATAATGGAGACTAGGTATCTACCACCCCACTACCTCTATAAGATTAGAGCCATAAGGGCACTTGACATCTACCACCCCACTATCACTATCAGATTAGAGCCATAAAGGCACTAGGCATCTACCACCCCACTACCACTATCAGAATAGAGCCATAAGGGCACTAGGCATCTACCACCACACTACCACTATCAGATTCGATCCATAAGGGCACTAGGCATCTACCACTATCAGATTAGAGCCATAAGGGCACTAGACATCTACCACCCCACTTCCACTATCAGATTAGAGCCATAATGGAAACTAGGTATCTACCACCCCACTACCACTATCAGATTAGAGCCATAAGGGCACTTGGCATCTACCACCCCACTACCACTATCAGATTAGAGCCATAAAGGCACTAGGCATCTACCACCCCACTACCACTATCAGATTAGAGCCATAATGGAGACAAGGTATCTACCACCCCAATACCACTATCAGATTAGAGCCATAAGGGCACTAGGCATCTATCACCCCACTACCACTATCAGATTAGAGCCATATAGGCACTAGGCATCTACCACCCCACTACCACTATCAGATTAGAGCCATAATGGAGACTAGGTATCTACCACCCCACTAACACTATCAGATTAGAGCCATAATGGAGACTAGGTATCTACCACCCCACTACCACTACCAGATTAGAGCCATAATGGAGACTAGACATCTACCACTATCAGATTAGAGCCATAAGGACACTAGACATCTACCACCCCACTACCACTATTAGATTAGAGCCATAATGGAGACTAGGTATCTACCACCCCTCTACCTCTATCAGATTAGAGCCATAATGGAGACTAGGTATCTACCACCCCACTACCTCTATCAGATTAGAGCCATAAGGGCACTAGGCATCTACCACCCCACTACCACTATCAGATTAGAGCCATAATGGAGACTAGGTATCTACCACCCCACTACCACTATCAGATTAGAGCCATAACGGAGACTAGACATCTACCACCCCAATACTACTACCAGATTAGAGCCATAAGGGCACAAGACATCTTCCACCCCACTACCACTATCAGATTAGAGCCATAAGGGAGATTAGTCATTTACAACGCCACTACCTCTATCAGATTAGAGCCATAATGGAGACTAGTCATTTACCACCCCACTACCTCTATCAGATTAGAGCCAAAATGGAGACTAGGTATCTACCACCCCACTACCACTACCAGATTAGAGCCATAATGGAGACTAGGTATCTACCACACCACTACCACTACCAGATTAGAGCCATAATGGAGACTAGGTATCTACCACCCCACTACCACTATCAGATTAGAGCCATAATGGAGACTAGGTATCTACCACCCCACTACCACTATCAGATTAGAGCCATAATGGAGACTAGGTATCGTCCACCCCACTACCACTACCAAATTAGAGCCATAATGGATACTAGGTATCTACCACCCCACTACCACTATCAGATTAGAGCCATAATGGATACTAGGTATCTACCACCCCACTACCACTATCAGATTAGAGCCATAATGGAGACTAGGTATCTACCACCCCACTACCTCTATCAGATTAGAGCCATAATGGAGAGTAGGTATCTTCCACCCCACTACAACTATCAGTTTAGAGCCATAGTGGAGACTAGGTATATACAACCTCACTACCACTATCAGATTAGAGCCATAAAGGCACTAGGCATCTACCACCCCACTACCACTATCAGATTAGAGCCATAATGGAGACTAGGTATATACAACCTCACTACCACTATCAGATTAGAGCCATAAAGGCACTAGGCATCTACCACCCCACTACCACTATCAGATTAGAGCCATAATGGAGACTAGACATCAACCACCCCACTACCGCTATCATATTAGAGCCATAAGGGCACTAGGCATCTACCACGCCACTACCTCTATCAGATTAGAGCCATAATGGAGACTAGGTATCTCCCACCCCACTACCACTATCAGATTAGAACCATAATGGAGACTAGGTATCTACCACCCCACTACCACTATCAGATTAGAGCCATAATGGAGACTAGGTATCTACGACCCCTCTACCTCTATCAGATTAGAGCCATAATGGAGACTAGGTATCTACCACCCCACTACCTCTATCAGATTAGAGCCATAAGGGCACTAGGCATCTACCACCCCACTACCACTATCAGATTAGAGCCATAACGGAGACTAGACATCTACCACCCCAATACTACTACCAGATTAGAGCCATAAGGGCACTAGACATCTATCACCCCACTACCACTATCAGATTAGAGCCATAATGGAGACTAGGTATCTACCACCCCACTACCACTATCAGATTAGAGCCATAAGGGCACTAGACATCTATCACCCCACTACCACTATCAGATTAGAGCCATAAAGGCAGTAGGCATCTACCACCCCACTACCACTATCAGATTAGAGCCATAATGGAGACTAGGTATCTACCACCCCACTACCACTATCAGATTAGAGCCATAAGGGCACTAGGCATCTACCAGCCCACTACCTCTATCAGATTAGAGCCATAATGGAGACTAGGTATCTCCCACCCCACTACCACTATCAGATTAGAACCATAATGGAGACTAGGTATCTACCACCCCACTACCACTATCAGATTAGAGCCATAATGGAGACTAGGTATCTACCACCCCTCTACCTCTATCAGATTAGAGCCATAATGGAGACTAGGTATCTACCACCCCACTACCTCTATCAGATTAGAGCCATAAGGGCATTAGGCATCTACCACCCCACTACCACTATCAGATTAGAGCCATAACGGAGACTAGACATCTACCACCCCAATACTACTACCAGATTAGAGCCATAAGGGCACTAGACATCTATCACCCCACTACCACTATCAGATTAGAGCCATAATGGAGACTAGGTATCTACCACCCCACTACCACTATCAGATTAGAGCCATAAGGGCACTAGGCATCTATCACCCCACTACCACTATCAGATTAGAGCCATAAAGGCACTAGGCATCTACCACCCCACTACCACTATCAGATTAGAGCCATAATGGAGACTAGGTATCTACCACCCCACTACCACTATCAGATTAGAGCCATAAGGGCACTAGGCATCTATCACCCCACTACCACTATCAGATTAGCGCCATAAAGGCACTAGGCATCTACCACCCCACTACCACTATCAGATTAGAGCCATAATGGAGACTAGGTATCTACCACACCACTACCACTACCAGATTAGAGCCATAATGGAGACTAGGTATCTACCACCCGACTACCACTATCAGATTAGAGCCATAATAGAGACTAGGTATCTTCCACCCCACTACCACTATCAGATTAGAGCCATAATGGAGACTAGGTATCTACCACCCCACTACCTCTATCAGATTAGAGCCAAAATGGAGAGTAGGTATCTTCCAACCCACCCCACTACCACTATCAGATTAGAGCCATAATGGAGACTAGGTATCTACCACCCCACTACCACTATCAGATTAGAGCCATAATGGAGACTAGGTATCTACCACCCCTCTACCACTATCAGATTAGAGCCATAAAGGCACTAGGCATCTACCACCCCACTACCACTATCAGATTAGAGCCATAATGGAGACTAGACATCAACCACCCCACTACCGCTATCATATTAGAGCCATAAGGGCACTAGGCATCTACCACCCCACTACCTCTATCAGATTAGAGCCATAATGGAGACTAGGTATCTCCCACCCCACTACCACTATCAGATTAGAACCATAATGGAGACTAGGTATCTACCACCCCACTACCACTATCAGATTAGAGCCATAATGGAGACTAGGTATCTACCACCCCTCTACCTCTATCAGATTAGAGCCATAATGGAGACTAGGTATCTACCACCCCACTACCTCTATCAGATTAGAGCCATAAGGGCACTAGGCATCTACCACCCCACTACCACTATCAGATTAGAGCCATAACGGAGACTAGACATCTACCACCCCAATACTACTACCAGATTAGAGCCATAAGGGCACTAGACATCTATCACCCCACTACCACTATCAGATTAGAGCCATAATGGAGACTAGGTATCTACCACCCCACTACCACTATCAGATCAGAGCCATAAGGGCACTAGGCATCTATCACCCCACTACCACTATCAGATTAGAGCCATAAAGGCAGTAGGCATCTACCACCCCACTACCACTATCAGATTAGAGCCATAATGGAGACTAGGTATCTACCACCCCACTACCACTATCAGATTAGAGCCATAAGGGCACTAGGCATCTACCACCCCACTACCTCTATCAGATTAGAGCCATAATGGAGACTAGGTATCTCCCACCCCACTACCACTATCAGATTAGAACCATAATGGAGACTAGGTATCTACCACCCCTCTACCTCTATCAGATTAGAGCCATAATGGAGACTAGGTATCTACCACCCCACTACCTCTATCAGATTAGAGCCATAAGGGCACTAGGCATCTACCACCCCACTACCACTATCAGATTAGAGCCATAACGGAGACTAGACATCTACCACCCTAATACTATTACCAGATTAGAACCATAAGGGCACTAGACATCTATCACCCCACTACCACTATCAGATTAGAGCCATAATGGAGACTAGGTATCTACCACCCCACTACCACTATCAGATTAGAGCCATAAGGGCACTAGGCATCTATCACCCCACTACCACTATCAGATTAGAGCCATAAAGGCACTAGGCATCTACCACCCCACTACCACTATCAGATTAGAGCCATAATGGAGACTAGGTATCTACCACCCCACTACCACTATCAGATTAGAGCCATAAGGGCACTAGGCATCTATCACCCCACTACCACTATCAGATTAGAGCCATAAAGGCACTAGGCATCTACCACCCCACTACCACTATCAGATTAGAGCCATAATGGAGACTAGGTATCTACCACCCCACTACCACTATCAGATTAGAGCCATAAGGGCACTAGGCATCTACCAGCCCACTACCTCTATCAGATTAGAGCCATAATGGAGACTAGGTATCTCCCACCCCACTACCAATTTCAGATTAGAACCATAATGGAGACTAGGTATCTACCACCCCACTACCACTATCAGATTAGAGCCATAATGGAGACTAGGTATCTACCACCCCTCTACCTCTATCAGATTAGAGCCATAATGGAGACTAGGTATCTACCACCCCACTACCTCTATCAGATTAGAGCCATAAGGGCATTAGGCATCTACCACCCCACTACCACTATCAGATTAGAGCCATAACGGAGACTAGACATCTACCACCCCAATACTACTACCAGATTAGAGCCATAAGGGCACTAGACATCTATCACCCCACTACCACTATCAGATTAGAGCCATAATGGAGACTAGGTATCTACCACCCCACTACCACTATCAGATTAGAGCCATAAGTGCACTAGGCATCTATCACCCCACTACCACTATCAGATTAGAGCCATAAAGGCACTAGGCATCTACCACCCCACTACCACTATCAGATTAGAGCCATAATGGAGACTAGGTATCTACCACCCCACTACCACTATCAGATTAGAGCCATAAGGGCACTAGGCATCTATCACCCCACTACCACTATCAGATTAGAGCCATAAAGGCACTAGGCATCTACCACCCCACTACCACTATCAGATTAGAGCCATAATGGAGACTAGGTATCTACCACACCACTACCACTACCAGATTAGAGCCATAATGGAGACTAGGTATCTACCACCCGACTACCACTATCAGATTAGAGCCATAATAGAGACTAGGTATCTTCCACCCCACTACCACTATCAGATTAGAGCCATAATGGAGACTAGGTATCTACCACCCCACTACCTCTATCAGATTAGAGCCAAAATGGAGAGTAGGTATCTTCCACCCCACCCCACTACCACTATCAGATTAGAGCCATAATGGAGACTAGGTATCTACCACCCCACTACCACTATCAGATTAGAGCCATAATGGAGACTAGGTATCTACCACCCCTCTACCACTATCAGATTAGAGCCATAAAGGCACTAGGCATCTACCACCCCACTACCACTATCAGATTAGAGCCATAATGGAGACTAGACATCAACCACCCCACTACCGCTATCATATTAGAGCCATAAGGGCACTAGGCATCTACCACCCCACTACCTCTATCAGATTAGAGCCATAATGGAGACTAGGTATCTCCCACCCCACTACCACTATCAGATTAGAACCATAATGGAGACTAGGTATCTACCACCCCACTACCACTATCAGATTAGAGCCATAATGGAGACTAGGTATCTACCACCCCTCTACCTCTATCAGATTAGAGCCATAATGGAGACTAGGTATCTACCACCCCACTACCTCTATCAGATTAGAGCCATAACGGAGACTAGACATCTACCACCCCAATACTACTACCAGATTAGAGCCATAAGGGCACTAGACATCTATCACCCCACTACCACTATCAGATTAGAGCCATAATGGAGACTAGGTATCTACCACCCCACTACCACTATCAGATCAGAGCCATAAGGGCACTAGGCATCTATCACCCCACTACCACTATCAGATTAGAGCCATAAAGGCAGTAGGCATCTACCACCCCACTACCACTATCAGATTAGAGCCATAATGGAGACTAGGTATCTACCACCCCACTACCACTATCAGATTAGAGCCATAAGGGCACTAGGCATCTACCAGCCCACTACCTCTATCAGATTAGAGCCATAATGGAGACTAGGTATCTCCCACCCCACTACCACTATCAGATTAGAACCATAATGGAGACTAGGTATCTACCACCCCACTACCACTATCAGATTAGAGCCATAATGGAGACTAGGTATCTACCACCCCTCTACCTCTATCAGATTAGAGCCATAATGGAGACTAGGTATCTACCACCCCACTACCTCTATCAGATTAGAGCCATAAGGGCACTAGGCATCTACCACCCCACTACCACTATCAGATTAGAGCCAAACCGGAGACTAGACATCTACCACCCCAATACTATTACCAGATTAGAACCATAAGGGCACTAGACATCTATCACCCCACTACCACTATCAGATTAGAGCCATAATGGAGACTAGGTATCTACCACCCCACTACCACTATCAGATTAGAGCCATAAGGGCACTAGGCATCTATCACCCCACTACCACTATCAGATTAGAGCCATAAAGGCACTAGGCATCTACCACCCCACTACCACTATCAGATTAGAGCCATAATGGAGACTAGGTATCTACCACCCCACTACCACTATCAGATTAGAGCCATAAGGGCACTAGGCATCTATCACCCCACTACCACTATCAGATTAGAGCCATAAAGGCACTAGGCATCTACCACCCCACTACCACTATCAGATTAGAGCCATAATGGAGACTAGGTATCTACCACACCACTACCACTACCAGATTAGAGCCATAATGGAGACTAGGTATCTACCACCCCACTACCACTATCAGATTAGAGCCATAAGGGCACTAGGCATCTACCAGCCCACTACCTCTATCAGATTAGAGCCATAATGGAGACTAGGTATCTCCCACCCCACTACCAATTTCAGATTAGAACCATAATGGAGACTAGGTATCTACCACCCCACTACCACTATCAGATTAGAGCCATAATGGAGACTAGGTATCTACCACCCCTCTACCTCTATCAGATTAGAGCCATAATGGAGACTAGGTATCTACCACCCCACTACCTCTATCAGATTAGAGCCATAAGGGCATTAGGCATCTACCACCCCACTACCACTATCAGATTAGAGCCATAACGGAGACTAGACATCTACCACCCCAATACTACTACCAGATTAGAGCCATAAGGGCACTAGACATCTATCACCCCACTACCACTATCAGATTAGAGCCATAATGGAGACTAGGTATCTACCACCCCACTACCACTATCAGATTAGAGCCATAAGTGCACTAGGCATCTATCACCCCACTACCACTATCAGATTAGAGCCATAAAGGCACTAGGCATCTACCACCCCACTACCACTATCAGATTAGAGCCATAATGGAGACTAGGTATCTACCACCCCACTACCACTATCAGATTAGAGCCATAAGGGCACTAGGCATCTATCACCCCACTACCACTATCAGATTAGAGCCATAAAGGCACTAGGCATCTACCACCCCACTACCACTATCAGATTAGAGCCATAATGGAGACTAGGTATCTACCACACCACTACCACTACCAGATTAGAGCCATAATGGAGACTAGGTATCTACCACCCGACTACCACTATCAGATTAGAGCCATAATAGAGACTAGGTATCTTCCACCCCACTACCACTATCAGATTAGAGCCATAATGGAGACTAGGTATCTACCACCCCACTACCTCTATCAGATTAGAGCCAAAATGGAGAGTAGGTATCTTCCACCCCACCCCACTACCACTATCAGATTAGAGCCATAATGGAGACTAGGTATCTACCACCCCACTACCACTATCAGATTAGAGCCATAATGGAGACTAGGTATCTACCACCCCTCTACCACTATCAGATTAGAGCCATAAAGGCACTAGGCATCTACCACCCCACTACCACTATCAGATTAGAGCCATAATGGAGACTAGACATCAACCACCCCACTACCGCTATCATATTAGAGCCATAAGGGCACTAGGCATCTACCACCCCACTACCTCTATCAGATTAGAGCCATAATGGAGACTAGGTATCTCCCACCCCACTACCACTATCAGATTAGAACCATAATGGAGACTAGGTATCTACCACCCCACTACCACTATCAGATTAGAGCCATAATGGAGACTAGGTATCTACCACCCCTCTACCTCTATCAGATTAGAGCCATAATGGAGACTAGGTATCTACCACCCCACTACCTCTATCAGATTAGAGCCATAACGGAGACTAGACATCTACCACCCCAATACTACTACCAGATTAGAGCCATAAGGGCACTAGACATCTATCACCCCACTACCACTATCAGATTAGAGCCATAATGGAGACTAGGTATCTACCACCCCACTACCACTATCAGATCAGAGCCATAAGGGCACTAGGCATCTATCACCCCACTACCACTATCAGATTAGAGCCATAAAGGCAGTAGGCATCTACCACCCCACTACCACTATCAGATTAGAGCCATAATGGAGACTAGGTATCTACCACCCCACTACCACTATCAGATTAGAGCCATAAGGGCACTAGGCATCTACCAGCCCACTACCTCTATCAGATTAGAGCCATAATGGAGACTAGGTATCTCCCACCCCACTACCACTATCAGATTAGAACCATAATGGAGACTAGGTATCTACCACCCCACTACCACTATCAGATTAGAGCCATAATGGAGACTAGGTATCTACCACCCCTCTACCTCTATCAGATTAGAGCCATAATGGAGACTAGGTATCTACCACCCCACTACCTCTATCAGATTAGAGCCATAAGGGCACTAGGCATCTACCACCCCACTACCACTATCAGATTAGAGCCAAACCGGAGACTAGACATCTACCACCCCAATACTATTACCAGATTAGAACCATAAGGGCACTAGACATCTATCACCCCACTACCACTATCAGATTAGAGCCATAATGGAGACTAGGTATCTACCACCCCACTACCACTATCAGATTAGAGCCATAAGGGCACTAGGCATCTATCACCCCACTACCACTATCAGATTAGAGCCATAAAGGCACTAGGCATCTACCACCCCACTACCACTATCAGATTAGAGCCATAATGGAGACTAGGTATCTACCACCCCACTACCACTATCAGATTAGAGCCATAAGGGCACTAGGCATCTATCACCCCACTACCACTATCAGATTAGAGCCATAAAGGCACTAGGCATCTACCACCCCACTACCACTATCAGATTAGAGCCATAATGGAGACTAGGTATCTACCACCCCACTACCACTACCAGATTAGAGCCATAATGGAGACTAGGTATCTACCACCCGACTACCACTATCAGATTAGAGCCATAATGGAGACTAGGTATCTTCCACCCCACTACCACTATCAGATTAGAGCCATAATGGAGACTAGGTATCTTCCACCCCACTACCACTATCAGATTAGAGCCAAAATGGAGAGTAGGTATCTTCCACCCCACCCCACTACCACTATCAGATTAGAGCCATAATGGAGACTAGGTATCTACCACCCCACTACCACTATCAGATTAGAGCCATAATGGAGACTAGGTATCTACCACCCCTCTACCACTACCAGATTAGAGCCATAATGGAGACTAGGTATCTACCACCCCACTACCACTATCAGATTAGAGCCATAAGGGCACTTGGCATCTATCACCCCACTACCACTATCAGATTAGAGCCATAAAGGCACTAGGCATCTACCACCCCACTACCACTATCAGATTAGAGCCATAATGGAGACTAGGTATCTACCACTCCACTACCACTATCAGATTAGAGCCATAAGGGCACTAGGCATCTACCACCCCACTACCACTATCAGATTAGAGCCATAAAGGCACTAGGCATCTACCAACCCACTACCACTATCAGATTAGAGCCATAATGGAGACTAGGTATCTACCACCCCACTACCACTATCAGATTAGAGCCATAATGGAGACTAGGTATCTACCACCCCACTACCACTATCAGATTAGAGCCATAAGGGCACTAGGCATCTACCACCCCACTACCACTATCAGATTAGAGCCATAAAGGCACTAGGCATCTACCACCCCACTACCACTATCAGATTAGAGCCATAATGGAGACTAGGTATCTACCACACAACTACCACTACCAGATTAGAGCCATAATGGAGACTAGGTATCTACCACCCGACTACCACTATCAGATTAGAGCCATAATGGAGACTAGGTATCTACCACCCCACTACCACTATCAGATTAGAGCCATAATGGAGACTAGGTATCTACCACCCCACTACCTCTATCAGATTAAAGCCATAATGGAGAATAGGTATAAAACACCCCACTACCACTATCAGATTAGAGCCATAATTGAGAAAAAGTTTCTGCCACCCCTCTACCACTACCAGATTAGAGCCATAATGGAGACTAGGTATCTACCACCCCACTACCACTATCAGATTAGAGCCATAATGGAGACTAGGTATCTACCACCCCACTACCACTATCAGATTAGAGCCATAATGGAGACTAGGTATGTACCACCCCACTACCACTACCAGATTAGAGCCATAATGGAAACTAGGTATCTACCACCCCACTACCACTATCAGATTAGAGCCATAATGGAGACTAGGTATCTACCACCCCACTACCACTATCAGATTAGACCCATAATGGAGACTAGGTATCTACCACCCCACTACCACTACCAAATTAGAGCCATAATGGAGACTAGGTATCTACCACCCCACTACCACTATCAGATTAGAGCCATAATGGAGACTAGGTATCTACCACCCCACTACCACTATCAGATTAGAGCCATAATGGAGACTAGGTATCTACCACCCCACTACCACTATCAGATTAGAGCCATAATGGAGACTAGGTATCTACCACCCCACTACCACTATCAGATTAGAGCCATAATGGAGACTAGGTATGTACCACCCCACTACCACTACCAGATTAGAGCCATAATGGAAACTAGGTATCTACCACCCCACTACCACTATCAGATTAGAGCCATAATGGAGACTAGGTATCTACCACCCGTCTACCACTACCAGATTAGAGCCATAATGGAGACTAGGTATCTACCACCCCACTACCACTATCAGATTAGAGCCATAAGGGCACTAGGCATCTATCACCCCACTACCACTATCAGATTAGAGCCATAAAGACACTAGGCATCTATCACCCCACTACCACTATCAGATTAGAGCCATAAAGGCACTAGGCATCTACCACCCCACTACCACTGTCAGATTAGAGCCATAATGGAGACTAGGTATCTACCAAACCACTACCACTACCAGATTAGAGCCATAATGGAGACTAGGTATCTACCACCCCACTACCACTATCAGATTAGAACCATAATTGAGACTAGGTATCTACCACCCCACTACCTCTATCAGATTAGAGCCATAATGGAGAGTAGGTATCTTCCACCCCACTACCACTATCAGATACGAGCCATAATGGAGACTAGGTATCTACCACCCCACTACCACTATCAGATTAGAGCCATAATGGAGACTAGGTATCTACCACCCGTCTACCACTACCAGATTAGAGCCATAATGGAGACTAGGTATCTACCACCCCACTACCACTATCAGATTAGAGCCATAAGGGCACTAGGCATCTATCACCCCACTACCACTATCAGATTAGAGCCATAAAGACACTAGGCATCTATCACCCCACTACCACTATCAGATTAGAGCCATAATGGAGACTAGGTATCTACCACCCCACTACCACTATCAGATTAGAGCCATAATGGAGACTAGGTATCTACCACCCCACTACCACTATCAGATTAGAGCCATAATGGAGAGTAGGTATCTACCACACCACTACCTCTATCAGATTAGAGCCATAATGGAGAGTAGGTATCTTCCACCCCACTACCACTATCAGATTAGAGCCATAATGGAGACTAGGTATCTACCACCCCACTACCACTATCAGATTAGAGCCATAATGGAGAGTAGGTATCTACCACCCCTCTACCTCTATCAGATTAGAGCCATAATGGAGACTAGGTATCTACCACCCCACTACCTCTATCAGATTAGAGCCATAAGGGCACTAGGCATCTACCACCCCACTACCACTATCAGATTAGAGCCATAACGGAGACTAGACATCTACCACCCCAATACTATTACCAGATTAGAACCATAAGGGCACTAGACATCTATCACCCCACTACCACTATCAGATTAGAGCCATAATGGAGACTAGGTATCTACCACCCCACTACCACTATCAGATTAGAGCCATAAGGGCACTAGGCATCTATCACCCCACTACCACTATCAGATTAGAGCCATAAAGGCACTAGGCATCTACCACCCCACTACCACTATCAGATTAGAGCCATAATGGAGACTAGGTATCTACCACCCCACTACCACTATCAGATTAGAGCCATAAGGGCACTAGGCATCTATCACCCCACTACCACTATCAGATTAGAGCCATAAAGGCACTAGGCATCTACCACCCCACTACCACTATCAGATTAGAGCCATAATGGAGACTAGGTATCTACCACCCCACTACCACTATCAGATTAGAGCCATAAGGGCACTAGGCATCTACCAGCCCACTACCTCTATCAGATTAGAGCCATAATGGAGACTAGGTATCTCCCACCCCACTACCAATTTCAGATTAGAACCATAATGGAGACTAGGTATCTACCACCCCACTACCACTATCAGATTAGAGCCATAATGGAGACTAGGTATCTACCACCCCTCTACCTCTATCAGATTAGAGCCATAATGGAGACTAGGTATCTACCACCCCACTACCTCTATCAGATTAGAGCCATAAGGGCATTAGGCATCTACCACCCCACTACCACTATCAGATTAGAGCCATAACGGAGACTAGACATCTACCACCCCAATACTACTACCAGATTAGAGCCATAAGGGCACTAGACATCTATCACCCCACTACCACTATCAGATTAGAGCCATAATGGAGACTAGGTATCTACCACCCCACTACCACTATCAGATTAGAGCCATAAGTGCACTAGGCATCTATCACCCCACTACCACTATCAGATTAGAGCCATAAAGGCACTAGGCATCTACCACCCCACTACCACTATCAGATTAGAGCCATAATGGAGACTAGGTATCTACCACCCCACTACCACTATCAGATTAGAGCCATAAGGGCACTAGGCATCTATCACCCCACTACCACTATCAGATTAGAGCCATAAAGGCACTAGGCATCTACCACCCCACTACCACTATCAGATTAGAGCCATAATGGAGACTAGGTATCTACCACACCACTACCACTACCAGATTAGAGCCATAATGGAGACTAGGTATCTACCACCCGACTACCACTATCAGATTAGAGCCATAATAGAGACTAGGTATCTTCCACCCCACTACCACTATCAGATTAGAGCCATAATGGAGACTAGGTATCTACCACCCCACTACCTCTATCAGATTAGAGCCAAAATGGAGAGTAGGTATCTTCCACCCCACCCCACTACCACTATCAGATTAGAGCCATAATGGAGACTAGGTATCTACCACCCCACTACCACTATCAGATTAGAGCCATAATGGAGACTAGGTATCTACCACCCCTCTACCACTATCAGATTAGAGCCATAAAGGCACTAGGCATCTACCACCCCACTACCACTATCAGATTAGAGCCATAATGGAGACTAGACATCAACCACCCCACTACCGCTATCATATTAGAGCCATAAGGGCACTAGGCATCTACCACCCCACTACCTCTATCAGATTAGAGCCATAATGGAGACTAGGTATCTCCCACCCCACTACCACTATCAGATTAGAACCATAATGGAGACTAGGTATCTACCACCCCACTACCACTATCAGATTAGAGCCATAATGGAGACTAGGTATCTACCACCCCTCTACCTCTATCAGATTAGAGCCATAATGGAGACTAGGTATCTACCACCCCACTACCTCTATCAGATTAGAGCCATAACGGAGACTAGACATCTACCACCCCAATACTACTACCAGATTAGAGCCATAAGGGCACTAGACATCTATCACCCCACTACCACTATCAGATTAGAGCCATAATGGAGACTAGGTATCTACCACCCCACTACCACTATCAGATCAGAGCCATAAGGGCACTAGGCATCTATCACCCCACTACCACTATCAGATTAGAGCCATAAAGGCAGTAGGCATCTACCACCCCACTACCACTATCAGATTAGAGCCATAATGGAGACTAGGTATCTACCACCCCACTACCACTATCAGATTAGAGCCATAAGGGCACTAGGCATCTACCAGCCCACTACCTCTATCAGATTAGAGCCATAATGGAGACTAGGTATCTCCCACCCCACTACCACTATCAGATTAGAACCATAATGGAGACTAGGTATCTACCACCCCACTACCACTATCAGATTAGAGCCATAATGGAGACTAGGTATCTACCACCCCTCTACCTCTATCAGATTAGAGCCATAATGGAGACTAGGTATCTACCACCCCACTACCTCTATCAGATTAGAGCCATAAGGGCACTAGGCATCTACCACCCCACTACCACTATCAGATTAGAGCCATAACGGAGACTAGACATCTACCACCCCAATACTATTACCAGATTAGAACCATAAGGGCACTAGACATCTATCACCCCACTACCACTATCAGATTAGAGCCATAATGGAGACTAGGTATCTACCACCCCACTACCACTATCAGATTAGAGCCATAAGGGCACTAGGCATCTATCACCCCACTACCACTATCAGATTAGAGCCATAAAGGCACTAGGCATCTACCACCCCACTACCACTATCAGATTAGAGCCATAATGGAGACTAGGTATCTACCACCCCACTACCACTATCAGATTAGAGCCATAAGGGCACTAGGCATCTATCACCCCACTACCACTATCAGATTAGAGCCATAAAGGCACTAGGCATCTACCACCCCACTACCACTATCAGATTAGAGCCATAATGGAGACTAGGTATCTACCACACCACTACCACTACCAGATTAGAGCCATAATGGAGACTAGGTATCTACCACCCGACTACCACTATCAGATTAGAGCCATAATGGAGACTAGGTATCTTCCACCCCACTACCACTATCAGATTAGAGCCATAATGGAGACTAGGTATCTTCCACCCCACTACCACTATCAGATTAGAGCCAAAATGGAGAGTAGGTATCTTCCACCCCACCCCACTACCACTATCAGATTAGAGCCATAATGGAGACTAGGTATCTACCACCCCACTACCACTATCAGATTAGAGCCATAATGGAGACTAGGTATCTACCACCCCTCTACCACTACCAGATTAGAGCCATAATGGAGACTAGGTATCTACCACCCCACTACCACTATCAGATTAGAGCCATAAGGGCACTTGGCATCTATCACCCCACTACCACTATCAGATTAGAGCCATAAAGGCACTAGGCATCTACCACCCCACTACCACTATCAGATTAGAGCCATAATGGAGACTAGGTATCTACCACTCCACTACCACTATCAGATTAGAGCCATAAGGGCACTAGGCATCTACCACCCCACTACCACTATCAGATTAGAGCCATAAAGGCACTAGGCATCTACCAACCCACTACCACTATCAGATTAGAGCCATAATGGAGACTAGGTATCTACCACCCCACTACCACTATCAGATTAGAGCCATAATGGAGACTAGGTATCTACCACCCCACTACCACTATCAGATTAGAGCCATAAGGGCACTAGGCATCTACCACCCCACTACCACTATCAGATTAGAGCCATAAAGGCACTAGGCATCTACCACCCCACTACCACTATCAGATTAGAGCCATAATGGAGACTAGGTATCTACCACACAACTACCACTACCAGATTAGAGCCATAATGGAGACTAGGTATCTACCACCCGACTACCACTATCAGATTAGAGCCATAATGGAGACTAGGTATCTACCACCCCACTACCACTATCAGATTAGAGCCATAATGGAGACTAGGTATCTACCACCCCACTACCTCTATCAGATTAAAGCCATAATGGAGAATAGGTATAAAACACCCCACTACCACTATCAGATTAGAGCCATAATTGAGAAAAAGTTTCTGCCACCCCTCTACCACTACCAGATTAGAGCCATAATGGAGACTAGGTATCTACCACCCCACTACCACTATCAGATTAGAGCCATAATGGAGACTAGGTATCTACCACCCCACTACCACTATCAGATTAGAGCCATAATGGAGACTAGGTATGTACCACCCCACTACCACTACCAGATTAGAGCCATAATGGAAACTAGGTATCTACCACCCCACTACCACTATCAGATTAGAGCCATAATGGAGACTAGGTATCTACCACCCCACTACCACTATCAGATTAGACCCATAATGGAGACTAGGTATCTACCACCCCACTACCACTACCAAATTAGAGCCATAATGGAGACTAGGTATCTACCACCCCACTACCACTATCAGATTAGAGCCATAATGGAGACTAGGTATCTACCACCCCACTACCACTATCAGATTAGAGCCATAATGGAGACTAGGTATCTACCACCCCACTACCACTATCAGATTAGAGCCATAATGGAGACTAGGTATCTACCACCCCACTACCACTATCAGATTAGAGCCATAATGGAGACTAGGTATGTACCACCCCACTACCACTACCAGATTAGAGCCATAATGGAAACTAGGTATCTACCACCCCACTACCACTATCAGATTAGAGCCATAATGGAGACTAGGTATCTACCACCCCACTACCACTATAAGATTAGAGCCATAATGGAGACTAGGTATGTACCAACCCACTACCACTATCAGATTAGAGCCATAATGGAGACTAGGTATCTACCACCCCACTACCACTATCAGATTAGAGCCATAATGGAGACTAGGTATCTACCACCCCACTACCACTATCAGATTAGAGCCATAAGGGCACTAGGCATCTACCACCCCACTACCACTATCAGATTAGAGCCATAATGGAGACTAGGTATATACAACCTCACTACCACTATCAGATTAGAGCCATAAAGGCACTAGGCATCTACCACCCCACTACCACTATCAGATTAGAGCCATAATGGAGACTAGACATCATCCACCCCACTACCGCTATCATATTAGAGCCATAAGGGCACTAGGCATCTACCACCCCACTACCTCTATCAGATTAGAACCATAATGGAGACTAGGTATCTACCACCCCACTACCACTATCAGATTAGAGCCATAATGGAGACTAGGTATCTACCACCCCTCTACCTCTATCAGATTAGAGCCATAATGGAGACTAGGTATCTAACACCCCACTACCTCTATCAGATTAGAGCCATAAGGGCACTAGGCATCTACCACCCCACTACCACTATCAGATTAGAGCCAAAACGGAGACTAGACATCTACCACCCCAATACTACTACCAGATTAGAGCCATAAGGGCACTAGACATCTATCACCCCACTACCACTATCAGATTAGAGCCATAATGGAGACTAGGTATCTACCACCCCACTACCACTATCAGATTAGAGCCATAAGGGCACTAGGCATCTATCACCCCACTACCACTATCAGATTAGAGCCATAAAGGCAGTAGGCATCTACCACCCCACTACCACTATCAGATTAGAGCCATAATGGAGACTAGGTATCTACCACCCCACTACCACTATCATATTAGAGCCATAAGGGCACTAGGCATCTACCACCCCACTACCTCTATCAGATTAGAGCCATAATGGAGACTAGGTATCTCCCACCCCACTACCACTATCAGATTAGAACCATAATGGAGACTAGGTATCTACCACCCCACTACCACTATCAGATTAGAGCCATAATGGAGACTAGGTATCTACCACCCCTCTACCTCTATCAGATTAGAGCCATAATGGAGACTAGGTATCTACCACCCCACTACCTCTATCAGATTAGAGCCATAAGGGCACTAGGCATCTACCACCCCACTACCACTATCAGATTAGAGCCATAACGGAGACTAGACATCTACCACCCCAATACTACTACCAGATTAGAGCCATAAGGGCACTAGACATCTATCACCCCACTACCACTATCAGATTAGAGCCATAATGGAGACTAGGTATCTACCACCCCACTACCACTATCAGATTAGAGCCATAAGGGCACTAGGCATCTATCACCCCACTACCACTATCAGATTAGAGCCATAAAGGCACTAGGCATCTACCACCCCACTACAACTATCAGATTAGAGCCATAATGGAGACTAGGTATCTACCACCCCACTACCACTATCAGATTAGAGCCATAAGGGCACTAGGCATCTATCACCCCACTACCACTATCAGATTAGAGCCATAATGGAGACTAGGTATCTACCACCCCACTACCTCTATCAGATTAGAGCCATAAGGGCACTAGGCATCTACCACCCCACTACCACTATCAGATTAGAGCCATAACGGAGACTAGACATCTACCACCCCAATACTACTACCAGATTAGAGCCATAAGGGCACTAGACATCTATCACCCCACTACCACTATCAGATTAGAGCCATAATGGAGACTAGGTATCTACCACCCCACTACCACTATCAGATTAGAGCCATAAGGGCACTAGGCATCTATCACCCCACTACCACTATCAGATTAGAGCCATAAAGGCACTAGGCATCTACCACCCCACTACAACTATCAGATTAGAGCCATAATGGAGACTAGGTATCTACCACCCCACTACCACTATCAGATTAGAGCCATAAGGGCACTAGGCATCTATCACCCCACTACCACTATCAGATTAGAGCCATAAAGGCACTAGGCATCTACCACCCCACTACCACTATCAGATTAGAGCCATAATGGAGACTAGGTATCTCCCACCCCACTACCACTTCCAGATTAGAGCCATAATGGAGACTAGGTATCTACCACCCCACTACCACTATCAGATTAGAGCCATAAGGGCACTAGGTATCTACCATCCCACTACCACTATCAGATTAGAGCCATAATGGAGACTAGGTATCTACCACCCCACTACCACTTTCAGATTAGAGCCATAATGGAGACTAGGTATCTACCACCCCACAACCACTATCATACTAGAGCCATAATGGAGACTAGGTATCTACCACCCCACTACCTCTATCAGATTAGAGCCATAATGGAGAGTAGGTATCTTCCACCCCACTACCACTATCAGATTAGAGCCATAATGGAGACTAGGTATCTACCACCCCACTACCTCTATCAGATTAGAGCCATAATGGAGAGTAGGTATCTTCCACCCCACTACCACTATCAGATTAGAGCCATAATGGAGACTAGGTATCTACCACCCCACTACCACTATCAGATTAGAGCCATAATGGAGACTCGGTATCTACCACCCCACTACCACTATCAGATTAGAGCCATAATGGAGACTAGGTATCTACAACCCCACTACCACTATCAGATTAGAGCCATAAGGGCACTAGGCATCTACCACCCCACTACCACTATCAGATTAGAGCCATAATGGAGACTAGGTATCTATCACCCCACTACCACTATCAGATTAGAGCCATACTGGAGACTAGACATCTACCACTGTCAGATTAAAGCCATAAGGGCACTAGACATCTACCACCCCACTACCACTATCAGATTAGAGCCATAATGGAGACGAGGTATCTACCACCCCACTACCTCTATCAGATTAGAGCCATATTGGAGACTAGGTATCTCCCACCCCACTACCACTATCAGATTAGAGCCATAATGGAGACTAGGTATCTACCACCCCACTACCACTATCAGATTAGAGCCATAAGGGCACTAGGCATCTATCACCCCACTACCACTATCAGATTAGAGCCATAATGGAGACTCGGTATCTACCACCCCACTACCACTATCAGATTAGAGCCATAATGGAGACTAGGTATCTACCACCCCACTACCTCTATCAGATTAGAGCCATAATGGAGAGTAGGTATCTTCCACCCCACTACCACTATCAGATTAGAGCCATAATGGAGACTAGGTATCTACCACCCCACTACCTCTATCAGATTAGAGCCATAATGGAGAGTAGGTATCTTCCACCCCACTACCACTATCAGATTAGAGCCATAATGGAGACTAGGTATCTACCACCCCACTACCACTATCAGATTAGAGCCATAATGGAGACTCGGTATCTACCACCCCACTACCACTATCAGATTAGAGCCATAATGGAGACGAGGTATCTACCACCCCACTACCACTATCAGATTAGAGCCATAATGGAGACTAGGTATCTCCCACCCCACTACCACTATCAGATTAGAGCCATAATGGAGACTAGGTATCTACCACCCCACTACCACTATCAGATTAGAGCCATAAGGGCACTAGGCATCTATCACCCCACTACCACTATCAGATTAGAGCCATAATGGAGACTAGGTATCTACCACCCCACTACCACTATCAGATTAGAGCCATAATGGAGACTAGGTATCTACCACCCCACTACCTCTATCAGATTAGAGCCATAATGGAGAGTAGGTATCTTCCACCCCACTACCACTATCAGATTAGAGCCATAATGGAGACTAGGTATCTACCACCCCACTACCTCTATCAGATTAGAGCCATAATGGAGAGTAGGTATCTTCCACCCCACTACCACTATCAGATTAGAGCCATAATGGAGACTAGGTATCTACCACCCCACTACCACTATCAGATTAGAGCCATAATGGAGACTCGGTATCTACCACCCCACTACCACTATCAGATTAGAGCCATAATGGCACTAGGCATCTACCACCCCACTACCACTATCAGATTAGAGCCATAATGGAACTAGGCATCTACCACCCCACTACCACTATCAGATTAGAGCCATCATGGAGACTAGGTATCTACCACCCCACTACCTCTATCAGATTAGAGCCATACTGAATGCTAGGTATCTACCACCCCACTACATCTATGAGATTAGAGCCATAATGGAGACTAGGTATCTCCCACCCCACTACCACTTCCAGATTAGAGCCATAATGGAGACTAGGTATCTACCACCCCACTACCACTATCAGATTAGAGCCATAAGGGCACTAGGTATCTACCATCCCACTACCACTATCAGATTAGAGCCATAATGGAGACTAGGTATCTACCACCCCACTACCACTTTCAGATTAGAGCCATAATGGAGACTAGGTATCTACCACCCCACTACCTCTATCAGATTAGAGCCATAATGGAGAGTAGGTATCTTCCACCCCACTACCACTATCAGATTAGAGCCATAATGGAGACTAGGTATCTACCACCCCACTACCTCTATCAGATTAGAGCCATAATGGAGAGTAGGTATCTTCCACCCCACTACCACTATCAGATTAGAGCCATAATGGAGACTAGGTATCTACCACCCCACTACCACTATCAGATTAGAGCCATAATGGAGACTAGGTATCTACCACCCCACTACCACTATCAGATTAGAGCCATAAGGGCACTAGGCATCTACCACCCCACTACCACTATCAGATTAGAGCCATAATGGAGAGTAGGTATCTTCCACCCCACTACCACTATCAGATTAGAGCCATAATGGAGACTAGGTATCTACCACCCCACTACCACTATCAGATTAGAGCCATAATGGAGACTAGGTATCTACCACCCCACTACCACTATCAGATTAGAGCCATAAGGGCACTAGGCATCTACCACCCCACTACCACTATCAGATTAGAGCCATAATGGAGACTAGGTATCTATCACCCCACTACCACTATCAGATTAGAGCCATACTGGAGACTAGACATCTACCACTGTCAGATTAAAGCCATAAGGGCACTAGACATCTACCACCCCACTACCACTATCAGATTAGAGCCATAATGGAGACTAGGTATCTACCACCCCACTACCACTATCAGATTAGAGCCATAATGGAGACTAGGTATCTCCCACCCCACTAACCACTATCAGATTAGAGCCATAATGGAGACTAGGTATCTACCACCCCACTACCACTATCAGATTAGAGCCATAAGGGCACTAGGCATCTATCACCCCACTACCACTATCAGATTAGAGCCATAATGGAGACTAGGTATCTACCACCCCACTACCACTATCAGATTAGAGCCATAATGGAGACTAGGTATCTACCACCCCACTACCTCTATCAGATTAGAGCCATAATGGAGAGTAGGTATCTTCCACCCCACTACCACTATCAGATTAGAGCCATAATGGAGACTAGGTATCTACCACCCCACTACCTCTATCAGATTAGAGCCATAATGGAGAGTAGGTATCTTCCACCCCACTACCACTATCAGATTAGAGCCATAATGGAGACTAGGTATCTACCACCCCACTACCACTATCAGATTAGAGCCATAATGGAGACTCGGTATCTACCACCCCACTACCACTATCAGATTAGAGCCATAATGGAGACGAGGTATCTACCACCCCACTACCTCTATCAGATTAGAGCCATAATGGAGACTAGGTATCTCCCACCCCACTACCACTATCAGATTAGAGCCATAATGGAGACTAGGTATCTACCACCCCACTACCACTATCAGATTAGAGCCATAAGGGCACTAGGCATCTATCACCCCACTACCACTATCAGATTAGAGCCATAATGGAGACTAGGTATCTACCACCCCACTACCACTATCAGATTAGAGCCATAATGGAGACTAGGTATCTACCACCCCACTACCTCTATCAGATTAGAGCCATAATGGAGAGTAGGTATCTTCCACCCCACTACCACTATCAGATTAGAGCCATAATGGAGACTAGGTATCTACCACCCCACTACCTCTATCAGATTAGAGCCATAATGGAGAGTAGGTATCTTCCACCCCACTACCACTATCAGATTAGAGCCATAATGGAGACTAGGTATCTACCACCCCACTACCACTATCAGATTAGAGCCATAATGGAGACTCGGTATCTACCACCCCACTACCACTATCAGATTAGAGCCATAATGGCACTAGGCATCTATCACCCCACTACCACTATCAGATTAGAGCCATAAAGGCACTAGGCATCTACCACCCCACTACCACTATCAGATTAGAGCCATCATGGAGACTAGGTATCTACCACCCCACTACCTCTATCAGATTAGAGCCATACTGAATGCTAGGTATCTACCACCCCACTACATCTATGAGATTAGAGCCATAATGGAGACTAGGTATCTCCCACCCCACTACCACTTCCAGATTAGAGCCATAATGGAGACTAGGTATCTACCACCCCACTACCACTATCAGATTAGAGCCATAAGGGCACTAGGTATCTACCATCCCACTACCA
The DNA here is from genome assembly GCF_045679555.1 of Salvelinus alpinus. Lineage (NCBI taxonomy): Eukaryota > Metazoa > Chordata > Actinopteri > Salmoniformes > Salmonidae > Salvelinus > Salvelinus alpinus. Next base: position 100,223,771 of record NC_092091.1, read on the forward strand.
CTATCAGATTAGAGCCATAATGGAGACTAGGTATCTACCACCCCACTACCACTTTCAGATTAGAGCCATAATGGAGACTAGGTATCTACCACCCCACTACCTCTATCAGATTAGAGCCATAATGGAGAGTAGGTATCTTCCACCCCACTACCACTATCAGATTAGAGCCATAATGGAGACTAGGTATCTACCACCCCACTACCTCTATCAGATTAGAGCCATAATGGAGAGTAGGTATCTTCCACCCCACTACCACTATCAGATTAGAGCCATAATGGAGACTAGGTATCTACCACCCCACTACCACTATCAGATTAGAGCCATAATGGAGACTAGGTATCTACCACTATCAGATGAGAGCCAGAAGGGTAACTAGACATCTACCACCCCACTACCACTATCAGATTAGAGCCATAATGGAGAGTAGGTATCTTCCACCCCACTACCACTATCAGATTAGAGCCATAATGGAGACTAGGTATCTACCACCCCACTACCACTATCAGATTAGAGCCATAATGGAGACTAGGTATCTACCACCCCACTACCACTATCAGATTAGAGCCATAAGGGCACTAGGCATCTACCACCCCACTACCACTATCAGATTAGAGCCATAATGGAGACTAGGTATCTATCACCCCACTACCACTATCAGATTAGAGCCATACTGGAGACTAGACATCTACCACTGTCAGATTAAAGCCATAAGGGCACTAGACATCTACCACCCCACTACCACTATCAGATTAGAGCCATAATGGAGACGAGGTATCTACCACCCCACTACCTCTATCAGATTAGAGCCATATTGGAGACTAGGTATCTCCCACCCCACTAACCACTATCAGATTAGAGCCATAATGGAGACTAGGTATCTACCACCCCACTACCACTATCAGATTAGAGCCATAAGGGCACTAGGCATCTATCACCCCACTACCACTATCAGATTAGAGCCATAATGGAGACTAGGTATCTACCACCCCACTACCACTATCAGATTAGAGCCATAATGGAGACTAGGTATCTACCACCCCACTACCTCTATCAGATTAGAGCCATAATGGAGAGTAGGTATCTTCCACCCCACTACCACTATCAGATTAGAGCCATAATGGAGACTAGGTATCTACCACCCCACTACCTCTATCAGATTAGAGCCATAATGGAGAGTAGGTATCTTCCACCCCACTACCACTATCAGATTAGAGCCATAATGGAGACTAGGTATCTACCACCCCACTACCACTATCAGATTAGAGCCATAATGGAGACTCGGTATCTACCACCCCACTACCACTATCAGATTAGAGCCATAATGGAGACTAGGTATCTACCACCCCACTACCACTATCAGATTAGAGCCATAAGGGCACTAGGCATCTACCACCCCACTACCACTATCAGATTATAGCCAGAAAGGCACTAGGCATCTACCACCCCACTACCACTATCAGATTAGAGCCATAATGGAGACTAGGTATCTACCACCCCACTACCACTATCAGATTAGAGCCATAATGGAGACTAGATATCTACCACCCCACCACCACTATCAGATTAGAGCCATAATGGAGACTAGGTATCTACCACCCCACTACCACTATCAGATTAGAGCCATAAGGGCACTAGGCATCTACCACCCCACTACCACTATCAGATTAGAGCCAGAAAGGCACTAGGCATCTACCACCCCACTACCACTATCAGATTAGAGCCATAATGGAGACTAGGTATCTACCACCCCACTACCACTATCAGATTAGAGCCATAATGGAGACTAGACATCTACCACTATGAGATTAGAGCCATAAGGGCACTAGACATCTACCACCCCACTACCACTATCAGATTAGAGCCATAATGGAGACTAGGTATCTACCACCCCACTACCTCTATCAGATTAGAGCCATAATGGAGACTAGGTATCTCCCACCCCACTACCACTATCAGATTAGAGCCATAATGGAGACTAGCTTTCTACCACCCCACTACCACTATCAGATTAGAGCCATAAGGGCACTAGGCATCTATCACCCCACTACCACTATCAGATTAGAGCCATAAAGGCACTAGGCATCTACCACCCCACTACCACTATCAGATTAGAGCCATAATGGAGACTAGGTATCTACCACCCCACTACCACTATCAGATTAGAGCCATAAGGGCACTAGGCATCTATCACCACACTACCACTATCAGATTAGAGCCATAAAGGCACTAGGCATCTACCACCCCACTACCACTATTAGATTAGAGCCATAATGGAGACTAGGTATCTATCACCCCACTACCACTATCAGATTAGAGCCATAATGGAGACTAGACATCTACCACTATCAGATTAAAGCCATAAGGGCACTAGACATCTACCATGCCACTACCACTATCAGATTAGAGCCATAATGGAGACTAGGTATCTACCACCCCACCACCTCTATCAGATTAGAGCCATAATGGAGACTAGGTATCTCCCACCCCACTACCACTATCAGATTAGAGCCATAATGGAGACTATGTATCTACCACCCCACTACCACTATCAGATTAGAGACATAATGGAGACTAGACATCTACCACTATCAGATTAGGTCCATAAGGGCACTAGACATCTACCACCCCACTACCACTATAAGATTAGAGCCATAATGGACACTAGGTATCTACCACCCCACTACCACTATCAGATTAGAGCCATAATGGAGACTAGGTATCTACCACCCCACTACCACTATCAGATTAGAGCCATAATGGAGACTAGGTATCTACCACCCCACTACCACTATCAGATTAGAGCCATAAGGGCACTAGGCATCTACCACCCCACTACCACTATCAGATTAGAGCCAGAAAGGCACTAGGCATCTACCACCCCACTACCATTATTAGATTAGAGCCATAATGGAGACTAGGTATCTATCACCCCACTACCACTATCAGATTAGAGCCATAATGGAGACTAGACATCTACCACTATCAGATTAAAGCCATAAGGGCACTAGACATCTACCACCCCACTACCACTATCAGATTAGAGCCATAATGGAGACTAGGTATCTACCACCCCACTACCACTATCAGATTAGAGCCATAATGGAGACTAGGTATCTCCCACCCCACTACCACTATCAGATTAGAGCCATAATGGAGACTAGGTATCTACCACCCCACTACCACTATCAGATTAGAGCCATAAGGGCACTAGGCATCTATCACCACACAACCACTATCAGATTAGAGCCATAAGGGCACTAGGCATCTACCACCCCACTACCACTATCAGATTAGAGCCATAATGGAGACTAGGTATCTACCACCCCACTACCACTATCAGATTAGAGCCATAAGGGCACTAGGCATCTACCACCCCACTACCACTATCAGATTAGAGCCATCAAGGCACTAGGCATCTACCACCCCACTACCACTATTAGATTAGAGCCATAATGGAGACTAGGTATCTATCACCCCACTACCACTATCTGTTTAGAGCCATAATGGAGACTAGACATCTACCACTATCAGATTAAAGCCATAAGGGCACTAGACATCTACCATGCCACTACCACTATCAGATTAGAGCCATAATGGAGACTAGGTAGCTACCACCCCACTACCACTACCAGATTAGAGCCATAATGGAAACTAGGTATCTACCACCCCACTACCACTATCAGATTAGAGCCATAATGGAGACTAGGTGTCTACCACCCCACTACCACTATCAGATTAGATCCATAATGGAGACTAGGTATCTACCACCCCACTACCACTATCAGATTAGAGCCATAATGGAGACTAGGTATCTACCACCCCACTACCTTTATCAGATTAGAGCCATAATGGAGAGTAGGTATCTTCCACCCCACTACCACTATCAGATTAGAGCCATAATGGAGACTAGGTATCTACCACCCCACTAACACTATCAGATTAGAGCCATAATGGAGACTAGGTATCTACCACCCCACTACCACTATTAGATTAGAGCCATAATGGAGACTAGGTATCTATCACCCCACTACCACTATCAGATTAGAGCCATAATGGAGACTAGACATCTACCACTATCAGATTAAAGCCATAAGGGCACTAGACATCTACCACCCCACTACCACTTTCAGATTAGAGCCATAATGGAGACTAGGTATCTACCACCCCACTACCTCTATCAGATTAGAGCCATAATGGAGACTAGGTATCTCCCACCCCACTACCACTATCAGATTAGAGCCATAATGGAGACTAGGTATCTACCACCCCACTACCACTATCAGATTAGAGCCATAATGGAGACTAGACATCTACCACTATCAGTTTAGAGCCATAAGGGCACTAGACATCTACCTCCCCACTACCACTATCAGATTAGAGCCATAATGGAGACTAGGTATCTACCACCCCACTACATCTACCAGATTAGAGCCATAATGGAGACTAGGTATCTACCACACCACTACCACTACCAGATTAGAGCCATAATGGAGACTAGGTATCTACCACCCCACTACCACTATCAGATTAGAGCCATAATGGAGACTAGGTATCTTCCACCCCACTACCACTACCAGATTAGAGCCATAATGGAGACTAGGTATCTACCACCCCACTACCACTACCAAATTAGAGCCATAATGGAGACTAGGTATCTACCACCCCACTACCACTATCAGATTAGAGCCATAATGGAGACTAGGTATCTACCACCCCACTACCACTATCAGATTAGAACCATAAGGGCACTAGGCATCTACCACCCCACTACCACTATCAGATTAGAGCCATAAAGGCACTAGGCATCTACCACCCCACTACCACTATCAGATTAGAGCCATAATGGAGACTAGGTATCTACCACCCCACTACCACTATCAGATTAGAGCCATAATGGAGACTAGGTATCTACCACCTCACTACCACTATAGGATTAGAGCCATAAGGGCACTAGGCATCTATCACCCCACTACCACTATCAGATTAGAGCCATAAAGGCACTAGGCATCTACCACCCCACTTCCACTATCAGATTAGAGCCATAATGGCGACTAGGTATCTACCACCCCACTACCACTATCAGATTAGAGCCATAAGGGCACTAGGCATCTACCACCCCATTATCACTATCAGATTAGAGCCATAATGGAGACTAGGTATCTACCACCCCACTACCTCTATCAGATTAGAGCCATAATGGAGAGTAGGTATCTTCCACCCCACTACCACTATCAGATTAGAGCCATAATGGAGACTAGGTATCTACCACCCCACTACCTCTATCAGATTAGAGCCATAATGGAGAGTAGGTATCTTCCACCCCACTACCACTATCAGATTAGAGCCATAATGGAGACTAGGTATCTACCACCCCACTACCACTATCAGATTAGAGCCATAATGGAGACTCGGTATCTACCACCCCACTACCACTATCAGATTAGAGCCATAATGGAGACTAGGTATCTACCACCCCACTACCACTATCAGATTAGAGCCATAAGGGCACTAGGCATCTACCACCCCACTACCACTATCAGATTATAGCCAGAAAGGCACTAGGCATCTACCACCCCACTACCACTATCAGATTAGAGCCATAATGGAGACTAGGTATCTACCACCCCACTACCACTATCAGATTAGAGCCATAATGGAGACTAGATATCTACCACCCCACCACCACTATCAGATTAGAGCCATAATGGAGACTAGGTATCTACCACCCCACTACCACTATCAGATTAGAGCCATAAGGGCACTAGGCATCTACCACCCCACTACCACTATCAAATTAGAGCCAGAAAGGCACTAGGCATCTACCACCCCACTACCACTATCAGATTAGAGCCATAATGGAGACTAGGTATCTACCACCCCACTACCACTATCAGATTAGAGCCATAATGGAGACTAGACATCTACCACTATCAGATTAAAGCCATAAGGGCACTAGACATCTACCACCCCACTACCACTATCAGATTAGAGCCATAATGGAGACTAGGTATCTACCACCCCACTACCTCTATCAGATTAGAGCCATAATGGAGACTAGGTATCTCCCACCCCACTACCACTATCAGATTAGAGCCATAATGGAGACTAGCTTTCTACCACCCCACTACCACTATCAGATTAGAGCCATAAGGGCACTAGGCATCTATCACCCCACTACCACTATCAGATTAGAGCCATAAAGGCACTAGGCATCTACCACCCCACTACCACTATCAGATTAGAGCCATAATGGAGACTAGGTATCTACCACCCCACTACCACTATCAGATTAGAGCCATAAGGGCACTAGGCATCTATCACCACACTACCACTATCAGATTAGAGCCATAAAGGCACTAGGCATCTACCACCCCACTACCACTATTAGATTAGAGCCATAATGGAGACTAGGTATCTATCACCCCACTACCACTATCAGATTAGAGCCATAATGGAGACTAGACATCTACCACTATCAGATTAAAGCCATAAGGGCACTAGACATCTACCATGCCACTACCACTATCAGATTAGAGCCATAATGGAGACTAGGTATCTACCACCCCACCACCTCTATCAGATTAGAGCCATAATGGAGACTAGGTATCTCCCACCCCACTACCACTATCAGATTAGAGCCATAATGGAGACTATGTATCTACCACCCCACTACCACTATCAGATTAGAGCCATAATGGAGACTAGACATCTACCACTATCAGATTAGGTCCATAAGGGCACTAGACATCTACCACCCCACTACCACTATAAGATTAGAGCCATAATGGACACTAGGTATCTACCACCCCACTACCACTATCAGATTAGAGCCATAATGGAGACTAGGTATCTACCACCCCACTACCACTATCAGATTAGAGCCATAATGGAGACTAGGTACCTACCACCCCACTACCACTATCAGATTAGAGCCATAAGGGAGACTAGGCATCTACCACCCCACTACCACTATCAGATTAGAGCCAGAAAGGCACTAGGCATCTACCACCCCACTACCACTATCAGATTAGAGCCATAATGGAGACTAGGTATCTATCACCCCACTACCACTATCAGATTAGAGCCATAATGGAGACTAGACATCTACCACTATCAGATTAAAGCCATAAGGGCACTAGACATCTACCACCCCACTACCACTATCAGATTAGAGCCATAATGGAGACTAGGTATCTACCACCCCACTACCACTATCAGATTAGAGCCATAATGGAGACTAGGTATCTCCCACCCCACTACCACTATCAGATTAGAGCCATAATGGAGACTAGGTATCTACCACCCCACTACCACTATCAGATTAGAGCCATAATGGAGACTAGACATCTACCACTATCAGATTAAAGCCATAAGGGCACTAGACATCTACCACCCCACTACCACTATCAGATTAGAGCCATAATGGAGACTAGGTATCTACCACCCCACTACCTCTATCAGATTAGAGCCATAATGGAGACTAGGTATCTCCCACCCCACTACCACTATCAGATTAGAGCCATAATGGAGACTAGGTATCTACCACCCCACTACCACTATCAGATTAGAGCCATAAGGGCACTAGGCATCTATCACCACACAACCACTATCAGATTAGAGCCATAAGGGCACTAGGCATCTACCACCCCACTACCACTATCAGATTAGAGCCATAATGGAGACTAGGTATCTACCACCCCACTACCACTATCAGATTAGAGCCATAAGGGCACTAGGCATCTATCACCACACTACCACTATCAGATTAGAGCCATCAAGGCACTAGGCATCTACCACCCCACTACCACTATCAGATTAGAGCCATAATGGAGACTAGGTATCTATCACCCCACTACCACTATCTGTTTAGAGCCATAATGGAGACTAGACATCTACCACTATCAGATTAAAGCCATAAGGGCACTAGACATCTACCATGCCACTACCACTATCAGATTAGAGCCATAATGGAGACTAGGTAGCTACCACCCCACTACCACTACCAGATTAGAGCCATAATGGAAACTAGGTATCTACCACCCCACTACCACTATCAGATTAGAGCCATAATGGAGACTAGGTGTCTACCACCCCACTACCACTATCAGATTAGATCCATAATGGAGACTAGGTATCTACCACCCCACTACCACTATCAGATTAGAGCCATAATGGAGACTAGGTATCTACCACCCCACTATCTTTATCAGATTAGAGCCATAATGGAGAGTAGGTATCTTCCACCCCACTACCACTATCAGATTAGAGCCATAATGGAGACTAGGTATCTACCACCCCACTAACACTATCAGATTAGAGCCATAATGGAGACTAGGTATCTACCACCCCACTACCACTATTAGATTAGAGCCATAATGGAGACTAGGTATCTATCACCCCACTACCACTATCAGATTAGAGCCATAATGGAGACTAGACATCTACCACTATCAGATTAAAGCCATAAGGGCACTAGACATCTACCACCCCACTACCACTTTCAGATTAGAGCCATAATGGAGACTAGGTATCTACCACCCCACTACCTCTATCAGATTAGAGCCATAATGGAGACTAGGTATCTCCCACCCCACTACCACTATCAGATTAGAGCCATAATGGAGACTAGGTATCTACCACCCCACTACCACTATCAGATTAGAGCCATAATGGAGACTAGACATCTACCACTATCAGTTTAGAGCCATAAGGGCACTAGACATCTACCTCCCCACTACCACTATCAGATTAGAGCCATAATGGAGACTAGGTATCTACCACCCCACTACATCTACCAGATTAGAGCCATAATGGAGACTAGGTATCTACCACACCACTACCACTACCAGATTAGAGCCATAATGGAGACTAGGTATCTACCACCCCACTACCACTATCAGATTAGAGCCATAATGGAGACTAGGTATCTTCCACCCCACTACCACTACCAGATTAGAGCCATAATGGAGACTAGGTATCTACCACCCCACTACCACTACCAAATTAGAGCCATAATGGAGACTAGGTATCTACCACCCCACTACCACTATCAGATTAGAGCCATAATGGAGACTAGGTATCTACCACCCCACTACCACTATCAGATTAGAACCATAAGGGCACTAGGCATCTACCACCCCACTACCACTATCAGATTAGAGCCATAAAGGCACTAGGCATCTACCACCCCACTACCACTATCAGATTAGAGCCATAATGGAGACTAGGTATCTACCACCCCACTACCACTATCAGATTAGAGCCATAATGGAGACTAGGTATCTACCACCTCACTACCACTATAGGATTAGAGCCATAAGGGCACTAGGCATCTATCACCCCACTACCACTATCAGATTAGAGCCATAAAGGCACTAGGCATCTACCACCCCACTACCACTATCAGATTAGAGCCATAATGGCGACTAGGTATCTACCACCCCACTACCACTATCAGATTAGAGCCATAAGGGCACTAGGCATCTACCACCCCATTATCACTATCAGATTAGAGCCATAATGGAGACTAGGTATCTACCACCCCACTACCACTATCAGATTAAAGCCATAAGGGCACTAGACATCTACCACCCCACTACCACTATTAGATTAGAGCCATAATGGAGACTAGGTATCTACCACCCCACTACCTCTATCAGATTAGAGCCATAATGGAGACTAGGTATCTCCCACCCCACTACCACTATCAGATTAGAGCCATAATGGAGACTAGGTATCTACCACCCCACTACCACTATCAGATTAGAGCCATAATGGAGACTAGACATCTACCACTATCCGATTAGAGCCATAAGGGCACTAGACATCTACCACCCCACTACCACTATCAGATTACAGCCATAATGGAGACTGGGTATCTACCACCCCACTACATCTATCAGATTAGAGCCATAATGGAGACTAGGTATCTCCCACTCCACTACCACTCTCAGATTAGAGCCATAATGGAGACTAGGTATCTACCACCCCACTACCACTATCAGATTAGAGCCATAAGGGCACTAGGCATCTATCACCACACTACCACTATCAGATTAGAGCCATAAAGGCACTAGGCATCTACCACCCCACTACCACTATCAGATTAGAGCCGTAATGGAGACTAGGCATCTACCACCCCACTACCACTATCAGATTAGACCCATAAGGGCACTAGGCATCTACCACCCCACTACCACTATCAGATTAGAGCCATAAAGGCACTAGGCATCTACCACCCCACTACCACTATCAGATTAGAGCCATAATGGAGACTAGGTATCTACCACCCCACTACCACTATCAGATTAGAGCCATAATGGAGACTAGGTATCTACCACCCCACTACCACTACCAGATTAGAGCCATAATGGAGACTAGGTATCTACCACACCACTACCACTACCAGATTATAGCCATAATGGAGACTAGGTATCTACCACCCCACTACCACTATCAGATTAGAGCCATAATGGAGACTAGGTATCTACCACCCCACTACCACTATCAGATTAGAGCCATAAGGGCACTAGGCATCTATCACCCCACTACCACTATCAGATTAGAGCCATAAAGGCACTAGGCATCTACCACCCCACTACCACTATCAGATTAGAGCCATAATGGAGACTAGGTATCTACCACCCCACTACCACTATCAGATTAGAGCCATAAGGGCACTAGGCATCTACCACCCCACTATCACTATCAGATTAGAGCCATAATGGAGACTAGGTATCTACCACCCCACTACCACTATCAGATTAGAGCCATAAGGGCACTAGGCATCTATCACCCCACTACCACTATCAGATTAGAGCCATAAAGGCACTAGGCATCTATCACCACACTACCACTATCAGATTAGAGCCATAATGGAGACTAGGTATCTACCACCCCACTACCACTATCAGATTAGAGCCATAATGGAGACTAGGTATCTACCAACCCACTACCACTATCAGATTAGAGCCATAAGGGCACTAGGCATCTATCACCCCACTACCACTCTCAGATTCGAGCCATAAAGGCACTAGGCATCTACCACCCCACTACCACTATCAGATTAGAGCCATAAGGGCACTAGACATCTACCACCCCACTACCACTATAAGATTAGAGCCATCATGGAGACTAGGTATCTACCACCCCACTACATCTATCAGACTAGAGCCATAATGGAGACTAGGTATCTACCACCCCACTACCACTATCAGATTAGAGCCATAAGGGCACTAGGCATCTATCACCACACTACCACTATCGGATTAGAGCCATAAGGGCACTAGGCATCTACCACCACACTACCACTATCGTATTAGAGCCATAATGGAGACTAGGTATCTAACACCCCACTACCACTATCAGATTAGAGCCATAATGGAGACTAGACATCTACCACTATCAGATTAGAGCCATAAGGGCACTAGACATCTACCACCCCACTACCACTATCAGATTAGAGCCATAATGGAGACTAGGTATCTACCACCCCACTACCTCTATCCGATTAGAGCCATAATGGAGACTAGGTATCTCCCACCCCACTACCACTATCAGATTAGAGCCATAATGGAGACTAGGTATCTACCACCCCACTACCACTATCAGATTAGAGCCATAATGGCACTAGGCATCTATCACCCCACTACCACTATCAGATTAGAGCCATAAAGGCACTAGGCATCTACCACCCCACTACCACTATCAGATTAGAGCCATCATGGAGACTAGGTATCTACCACCCCACTACCTCTATCAGATTAGAGCCATACTGAATGCTAGGTATCTACCACCCCACTACATCTATCAGATTAGAGCCATAATGGAGACTAGGTATCTCCCACCCCACTACCACTACCAGATTAGAGCCATAATGGAGACTAGGTATCTGCCACCCCACTACCACTATCAGATTAGAGCCATAAGGGCACTAGGTATCTACCACCCCACTACCACTATCAGATTAGAGCCATAATGGAGACTAGGTATCTACCACCCCACTACCACTATCAGATTAGAGCCATAATGGAGACTAGGTATCTACCACCCCACTACCACTATCAGATTAGAGCCATAGTGGAGACTAGGTATCTACCACCCCACTACCTCTATCAGATTAGAGCCATAATGGAGAGTAGGTATCTTCCACCCCACTACCACTATCAGATTAGAGCCATAATGGAGACTAGGTATCTACCACCCCACTACCTCTATCAGATTAGAGCCATAATGGAGAGTAGGTATCTTCCACCGCACTACCACTATCAGATTAGAGCCATAATGGAGACTAGGTATCTACCACCCCACTACCACTATCAGATTAGAGCCATAATGGAGACTCGGTATCTACCACCCCACTACCACTATCAGATTAGAGCCATAATGGAGACTAGGTATCTACCACCCCACTACCACTATCAGATTAGAGCCATAAGGGCACTAGGCATCTACCACCCCACTACCACTATCAGATTAGAGCCAGAAAGGCACTAGGCATCTACCACCCCACTACCACTATCAGATTAGAGCCATAATGGAGACTAGGTATCTATCACCCCACTACCACTATCAGATTAGAGCCATACTGGAGACTAGACATCTACCACTGTCAGATTAAAGCCATAAGTGCACTAGACATCTACCACCCCACTACCACTATCAGATTAGAGCCATAATGGAGACGAGGTATCTACCACCCCACTACCTCTATCAGATTAGAGCCATAATGGAGACTAGGTATCTCCCACCCCACTACCACTATCAGATTAGAGCCATAATGGAGACTAAGTATCTACCACCCCACTACCACTATCAGATTAGAGCCATAATGGCACTAGGCATCTATCACCCCACTACCACTATCAGATTAGAGCCATAAAGGCACTAGGCATCTACCACCCCACTACCACTATCAGATTAGAGCCATCATGGAGACTAGGTATCTACCACCCCACTACCTCTATCAGATTAGAGCCATACTGAATGCTAGGTATCTACCACCCCACTACATCTATCAGATTAGAGCCATAATGGAGACTAGGTATCTCCCACCCCACTACCACTACCAGATTAGAGCCATAATGGAGACTAGGTATCTACCACCCCACTACCACTATCAGATTAGAGCCATAAGGGCACTAGGTATCTACCATCCCACTACCACTATCAGATTAGAGCCATAATGGAGACTAGGTATCTACCACCCCACTACCACTATCAGATTAGAGCCATAATGGAGACTAGGTATCTACCACCCCACTACCACTATCAGATTAGAGCCATAGTGGAGACTAGGTATCTAAAACCCCACTACCTCTATCAGATTAGAGCCATAATGGAGAGTAGGTATCTTCCACCCCACTACCACTATCAGATTAGAGCCATAATGGAGACTAGGTATCTACCACCCCACTACCTCTATCAGATTAGAGCCATAATGGAGAGTAGGTATCTTCCACCCCACTACCACTATCAGATTAGAGCCATAATGGAGACTAGGTATCTACCACCCCACTACCACTATCAGATTAGAGCCATAATGGAGACTCGGTATCTACCACCCCACTACCACTATCAGATTAGAGCCATAATGGAGACTAGGTATCTACCACCCCACTACCACTATCAGATTAGAGCCATAAGGGCACTAGGCATCTACCACCCCACTACCACTATCAGATTAGAGCCAGAAAGGCACTAGGCATCTACCACCCCACTACCACTATCAGATTAGAGCCATAATGGAGACTAGGCATCTACCACCCCACTACCACTATCAGATTAGAGCCATACTGGAGACTAGACATCTACCACTGTCAGATTAAAGCCATAAGTGCACTAGACATCTACCACCCCACTACCACTATCAGATTAGAGCCATAATGGAGACGAGGTATCTACCACCCCACTACCTCTATCAGATTAGAGCCATAATGGAGACTAGGTATCTCCCACCCCACTACCACTATCAGATTAGAGCCATAATGGAGACTAAGTATCTACCACCCCACTACCACTATCAGATTAGAGCCATAAGGGCACTAGGCATCTATCACCACACTACCACTATCAGATTAGAGCCATAAGGGCACTAGGCATCTATCACCCCACTACCACTATCAGATTAGAGCCATAAAGGCACTAGGCATCTACCACCCCACTACCACTATCAGATTAGAGCCATAATGGAGACTAGGTATCTACCACCCCACTACCACTATCAGATTAGAGCCATAATGGAGACTAGGTATCTACCACCCCACTACCACTATCAGATTAGAGCCATAATGGAGACTAGGTATCTACCACCCCACTACCACTATCAGATTAGAGCCATAAGGGCACTAGGCATCTACCACCCCACTACCACTATCAGATTAGAGCCAGAAAGGCACTAGGCATCTACCACCCCACTACCACTATTAGTTTAGAGCCATAATGGAGACTAGGTATCTATCACCCCACTACCACTATCAGATTAGAGCCATAATGGAGACTAGACATCTACCACTATCAGATTAAAGCCATAAGGGCACTAGACATCTACCACCCCACTACCACTATCAGATTAGAGCCATAATGGAGACTAGGTATCTACCACCCCACTACCTCTATCAGATTAGAGCCATAATGGAGACTAGGTATCTCCCACCCCACTACCACTATCAGATTAGAGCCATAATGGAGACTAGCTTTCTACCACCCCACTACCACTATCAGATTAGAGCCATAAGGGCACTAGGCATCTATCACCCCACTACCACTATCAGATTAGAGCCATAAGGGCACTAGGCATCTATCACCCCACTACCACTATCAGATTAGAGCCATAAAGGCACTAGGCATCTACCACCCCACTACCACTATCAGATTAGAGCCATAATGGAGACTAGGTATCTACCACCCCACTACCACTATCAGATTAGAGCCATAAGGCCACTAGGCATCTATCACCCCACTACCACTCTCAGATTCGAGCCATAAAGGCACTAGGCATCTACCACCCCACTACCACTATCAGATTAGAGCCATAAGGGCACTAGACATCTACCACCCCACTACCACTATAAGATTAGAGCCATCATGGAGACTAGGTATCTACCACCCCACTACATCTATCAGACTAGAGCCATAATGGAGACTAGGTATCTACCACCCCACTACCACTATCAGATTAGAGCCATAAGGGCACTAGGCATCTATCACCACACTACCACTATCGGATTAGAGCCATAAGGGCACTAGGCATCTACCACCACACTACCACTATCGTATTAGAGCCATAATGGAGACTAGGTATCTACCACCCCACTACCTCTATCCGATTAGAGCCATAATGGAGACTAGGTATCTCCCACCCCACTACCACTATCAGATTAGAGCCATAATGGAGACTAGGTATCTACCACCCCACTACCACTATCAGATTAGAGCCATAATGGCACTAGGCATCTATCACCCCACTACCACTATCAGATTAGAGCCATAAAGGCACTAGGCATCTACCACCCCACTACCACTATCAGATTAGAGCCATCATGGAGACTAGGTATCTACCACCCCACTACCTCTATCAGATTAGAGCCATACTGAATGCTAGGTATCTACCACCCCACTACATCTATCAGATTAGAGCCATAATGGAGACTAGGTATCTCCCACCCCACTACCACTACCAGATTAGAGCCATAATGGAGACTAGGTATCTACCACCCCACTACCACTATCAGATTAGAGCCATAAGGGCACTAGGTATCTACCATCCCACTACCACTATCAGATTAGAGCCATAATGGAGACTAGGTATCTACCACCCCACTACCACTATCAGATTAGAGCCATAATGGAGACTAGGTATCTACCACCCCACTACCACTATCAGATTAGAGCCATAGTGGAGACTAGGTATCTACCACCCCACTACCACTATCAGATTAGAGCCATAATGGAGACTAGGTATCTACCACCCCACTACCACTATCAGATTAGAGCCATAAGGGCACTAGGCATCTATCACCACACTACCACTATCGGATTAGAGCCATAAGGGCACTAGGCATCTACCACCCCACTACCACTATCGTATTAGAGCCATAATGGAGACTAGGTATCTAACACCCCACTACCACTATCAGATTAGAGCCATAATGGAGACTAGACATCTACCACTATCAGATTAGAGCCATAAGGGCACTAGACATCTACCACCCCACTACCACTATCAGATTAGAGCCATAATGGAGACTAGGTATCTACCACCCCACTACCTCTATCCGATTAGAGCCATAATGGAGACTAGGTATCTCCCACCCCACTACCACTATCAGATTAGAGCCATAATGGAGACTAGGTATCTCCCACCCCACTACCACTATCAGATTAGAGCCATAATGGAGACTAGGTATCTACCACCCCACTACCACTATCAGATTAGAGCCATAATGGCACTAGGCATCTATCACCCCACTACCACTATCAGATTAGAGCCATAAAGGCACTAGGCATCTACCACCCCACTACCACTATCAGATTAGAGCCATCATGGAGACTAGGTATCTACCACCCCACTACCTCTATCAGATTAGAGCCATACTGAATGCTAGGTATCTACCACCCCACTACATCTATCAGATTAGAGCCATAATGGAGACTAGGTATCTCCCACCCCACTACCACTACCAGATTAGAGCCATAATGGAGACTAGGTATCTACCAACCCACTACCACTATCAGATTAGAGCCATAAGGGCACTAGGTATCTACCATCCCACTACCACTATCAGATTAGAGCCATAATGGAGACTAGGTATCTACCACCCCACTACCACTATCAGATTAGAGCCATAATGGAGACTAGGTATCTACCACCCCACTACCTCTATCAGATTAGAGCCATAATGGAGAGTAGGTATCTTCCACCCCACTACCACTATCAGATTAGAGCCATAATGGAGACTAGGTATCTACCACCCCACTACCTCTATCAGATTAGAGCCATAATGGAGAGTAGGTATCTTCCACCCCACTACCACTATCAGATTAGAGCCATAATGGAGACTAGGTATCTACCACCCCACTACCACTATCAGATTAGAGCCATAATGGAGACTCGGTATCTACCACCCCACTACCACTATCAGATTAGAGCCATAATGGAGACTAGGTATCTACCACCCCACTACCACTATCAGATTAGAGCCATAAGGGCACTAGGCATCTACCACCCCACTACCACTATCAGATTAGAGCCAGAAAGGCACTAGGCATCTACCACCCCACTACCACTATCAGATTAGAGCCATAATGGAGACTCGGTATCTACCACCCCACTACCACTATCAGATTAGAGCCATACTGGAGACTAGACATCTACCACTGTCAGATTAAAGCCATAAGGGCACTAGACATCTACCACCCCACTACCACTATCAGATTAGAGCCATAATGGAGAGTAGGTATCTTCCACCCCACTACCACTATCAGATTAGAGCCATAATGGAGACTAGGTATCTACCACCCCACTACCTCTATCAGATTAGAGCCATAATGGAGAGTAGGTATCTTCCACCCCACTACCACTATCAGATTAGAGCCATAATGGAGACTAGGTATCTACCACCCCACTACCACTATCAGATTAGAGCCATAATGGAGACTCGGTATCTACCACCCCACTACCACTATCAGATTAGAGCCATAATGGAGACTAGGTATCTACCACCCCACTACCACTATCAGATTAGAGCCATAAGGGCACTAGGCATCTACCACCCCACTACCACTATCAGATTAGAGCCAGAAAGGCACTAGGCATCTACCACCCCACTACCACTATCAGATTAGAGCCATAATGGAGACTAGGTATCTACCACCCCACTACCACTATCAGATTAGAGCCATACTGGAGACTAGACATCTACCACTGTCAGATTAAAGCCATAAGTGCACTAGACATCTACCACCCCACTACCACTATCAGATTAGAGCCATAATGGAGACGAGGTATCTACCACCCCACTACCTCTATCAGATTAGAGCCATAATGGAGACTAGGTATCTACCACCCCACTACCACTATCAGATTAGAGCCATAATGGAGACTAAGTATCTACCACCCCACTACCACTATCAGATTAGAGCCATAATGGCACTAGGCATCTATCACCCCACTACCACTATCAGATTAGAGCCATAAAGGCACTAGGCATCTACCACCCCACTACCACTATCAGATTAGAGCCATCATGGAGACTAGGTATCTACCACCCCACTACCTCTATCAGATTAGAGCCATACTGAATGCTAGGTATCTACCACCCCACTACATCTATCAGATTAGAGCCATAATGGAGACTAGGTATCTCCCACCCCACTACCACTACCAGATTAGAGCCATAATGGAGACTAGGTATCTACCACCCCACTACCACTATCAGATTAGAGCCATAAGGGCACTAGGTATCTACCATCCCACTACCACTATCAGATTAGAGCCATAATGGAGACTAGGTATCTACCACCCCACTACCACTATCAGATTAGAGCCATAATGGAGACTAGGTATCTACCACCCCACTACCACTATCAGATTAGAGCCATAGTGGAGACTAGGTATCTAAAACCCCACTACCTCTATCAGATTAGAGCCATAATGGAGAGTAGGTATCTTCCACCCCACTACCACTATCAGATTAGAGCCATAATGGAGACTAGGTATCTACCACCCCACTACCTCTATCAGATTAGAGCCATAATGGAGAGTAGGTATCTTCCACCCCACTACCACTATCAGATTAGAGCCATAATGGAGACTAGGTATCTACCACCCCACTACCACTATCAGATTAGAGCCATAATGGAGACTCGGTATCTACCACCCCACTACCACTATCAGATTAGAGCCATAATGGAGACTAGGTATCTACCACCCCACTACCACTATCAGATTAGAGCCATAAGGGCACTAGGCATCTACCACCCCACTACCACTATCAGATTAGAGCCAGAAAGGCACTAGGCATCTACCACCCCACTACCACTATCAGATTAGAGCCATAATGGAGACTAGGTATCTATCACCCCACTACCACTATCAGATTAGAGCCATACTGGAGACTAGACATCTACCACTGTCAGATTAAAGCCATAAGTGCACTAGACATCTACCACCCCACTACCACTATCAGATTAGAGCCATAATGGAGACGAGGTATCTACCACCCCACTACCTCTATCAGATTAGAGCCATAATGGAGACTAGGTATCTCCCACCCCACTACCACTATCAGATTAGAGCCATAATGGAGACTAGGTATCTACCACCCCACTACCACTATCAGATTAGAGCCATAAGGGCACTAGGCATCTATCACCACACTACCACTATCAGATTAGAGCCATAAGGGCACTAGGCATCTATCACCCCACTACCACTATCAGATTAGAGCCATAAAGGCACTAGGCATCTACCACCCCACTACCACTATCAGATTAGAGCCATAATGGAGACTAGGTATCTACCACCCCACTACCACTATCAGATTAGAGCCATAATGGAGACTAGGTATCTACCACCCCACTACCACTATCAGATTAGAGCCATAATGGAGACTAGGTATCTACCACCCCACTACCACTATCAGATTAGAGCCATAAGGGCACTAGGCATCTACCACCCCACTACCACTATCAGATTAGAGCCAGAAAGGCACTAGGCATCTACCACCCCACTACCACTATTAGTTTAGAGCCATAATGGAGACTAGGTATCTATCACCCCACTACCACTATCAGATTAGAGCCATAATGGAGACTAGACATCTACCACTATCAGATTAAAGCCATAAGGGCACTAGACATCTACCACCCCACTACCACTATCAGATTAGAGCCATAATGGAGACTAGGTATCTACCACCCCACTACCTCTATCAGATTAGAGCCATAATGGAGACTAGGTATCTCCCACCCCACTACCACTATCAGATTAGAGCCATAATGGAGACTAGCTTTCTACCACCCCACTACCACTATCAGATTAGAGCCATAAGGGCACTAGGCATCTATCACCCCACTACCACTATCAGATTAGAGCCATAAGGGCACTAGGCATCTATCACCCCACTACCACTATCAGATTAGAGCCATAAAGGCACTAGGCATCTACCACCCCACTACCACTATCAGATTAGAGCCATAATGGAGACTAGGTATCTACCACCCCACTACCACTATCAGATTAGAGCCATAAGGCCACTAGGCATCTATCACCCCACTACCACTCTCAGATTCGAGCCATAAAGGCACTAGGCATCTACCACCCCACTACCACTATCAGATTAGAGCCATAAGGGCACTAGACATCTACCACCCCACTACCACTATAAGATTAGAGCCATCATGGAGACTAGGTATCTACCACCCCACTACATCTATCAGACTAGAGCCATAATGGAGACTAGGTATCTACCACCCCACTACCACTATCAGATTAGAGCCATAAGGGCACTAGGCATCTATCACCACACTACCACTATCGGATTAGAGCCATAAGGGCACTAGGCATCTACCACCACACTACCACTATCGTATTAGAGCCATAATGGAGACTAGGTATCTACCACCCCACTACCTCTATCCGATTAGAGCCATAATGGAGACTAGGTATCTCCCACCCCACTACCACTATCAGATTAGAGCCATAATGGAGACTAGGTATCTACCACCCCACTACCACTATCAGATTAGAGCCATAATGGCACTAGGCATCTATCACCCCACTACCACTATCAGATTAGAGCCATAAAGGCACTAGGCATCTACCACCCCACTACCACTATCAGATTAGAGCCATCATGGAGACTAGGTATCTACCACCCCACTACCTCTATCAGATTAGAGCCATACTGAATGCTAGGTATCTACCACCCCACTACATCTATCAGATTAGAGCCATAATGGAGACTAGGTATCTCCCACCCCACTACCACTACCAGATTAGAGCCATAATGGAGACTAGGTATCTACCACCCCACTACCACTATCAGATTAGAGCCATAAGGGCACTAGGTATCTACCATCCCACTACCACTATCAGATTAGAGCCATAATGGAGACTAGGTATCTACCACCCCACTACCACTATCAGATTAGAGCCATAATGGAGACTAGGTATCTACCACCCCACTACCACTATCAGATTAGAGCCATAGTGGAGACTAGGTATCTACCACCCCACTACCTCTATCAGATTAGAGCCATAATGGAGAGTAGGTATCTACCACCCCACTACCACTATCAGATTAGAGCCATAAGGGCACTAGGCATCTATCACCACACTACCACTATCGGATTAGAGCCATAAGGGCACTAGGCATCTACCACCCCACTACCACTATCGTATTAGAGCCATAATGGAGACTAGGTATCTAACACCCCACTACCACTATCAGATTAGAGCCATAATGGAGACTAGACATCTACCACTATCAGATTAGAGCCATAAGGGCACTAGACATCTACCACCCCACTACCACTATCAGATTAGAGCCATAATGGAGACTAGGTATCTACCACCCCACTACCTCTATCCGATTAGAGCCATAATGGAGACTAGGTATCTCCCACCCCACTACCACTATCAGATTAGAGCCATAATGGAGACTAGGTATCTCCCACCCCACTACCACTATCAGATTAGAGCCATAATGGAGACTAGGTATCTACCACCCCACTACCACTATCAGATTAGAGCCATAATGGCACTAGGCATCTATCACCCCACTACCACTATCAGATTAGAGCCATAAAGGCACTAGGCATCTACCACCCCACTACCACTATCAGATTAGAGCCATCATGGAGACTAGGTATCTACCACCCCACTACCTCTATCAGATTAGAGCCATACTGAATGCTAGGTATCTACCACCCCACTACATCTATCAGATTAGAGCCATAATGGAGACTAGGTATCTCCCACCCCACTACCACTACCAGATTAGAGCCATAATGGAGACTAGGTATCTACCAACCCACTACCACTATCAGATTAGAGCCATAAGGGCACTAGGTATCTACCATCCCACTACCACTATCAGATTAGAGCCATAATGGAGACTAGGTATCTACCACCCCACTACCACTATCAGATTAGAGCCATAATGGAGACTAGGTATCTACCACCCCACTACCTCTATCAGATTAGAGCCATAATGGAGAGTAGGTATCTTCCACCCCACTACCACTATCAGATTAGAGCCATAATGGAGACTAGGTATCTACCACCCCACTACCTCTATCAGATTAGAGCCATAATGGAGACTAGGTATCTACCACCCCACTACCACTCTCAGATTAGAGCCATAATGGAGACTAGGTATCTACCACCCCACTACCACTATCAGATTAGAGCCATAATGGAGACTCGGTATCTACCACCCCACTACCACTATCAGATTAGAGCCATAATGGAGACTAGGTATCTACCACCCCACTACCACTATCAGATTAGAGCCATAAGGGCACTAGGCATCTACCACCCCACTACCACTATCAGATTAGAGCCATAAAGGCACTAGGCATCTACCACCCCACTACCACTATCAGATTAGAGCCATAATGGAGACTCGGTATCTACCACCCCACTACCACTATCAGATTAGAGCCATACTGGAGACTAGACATCTACCACTGTCAGATTAAAGCCATAAGGGCACTAGACATCTACCACCCCACTACCACTATCAGATTAGAGCCATAATGGAGACGAGGTATCTACCACCCCACTACCTCTATCAGATTAGAGCCATAATGGAGACTAGGTATCTCCCACCCCACTACCACTATCAGATTAGAGCCATAATGGAGACTAGGTATCTACCACCCCACTACCACTATCAGATTAGAGCCATAAGGGCACTAGGCATCTATCACCACACTACCACTATCAGATTAGAGCCATAAGGGCACTAGGCATCTATCACCCCACTACCACTATCAGATTAGAGCCATAAAGGCACTAGGCATCTACCACCCCACTACCACTATCAGATTAGAGCCATAATGGAGACTAGGTATCTACCACCCCACTACCACTATCAGATTAGAGCCATAATGGAGACTAGGTATCTACCACCCCACTACCACTATCAGATTAGAGCCATAATGGAGACTAGGTATCTACCACCCCACTACCACTATCAGATTAGAGCCATACGGGCACTAGGCATCTACCACCCCACTACCACTATCAGATTAGAGCCAGAAAGGCACTAGGCATCTACCACCCCACTACCACTATTAGTTTAGAGCCATAATGGAGACTAGGTATCTATCACCCCACTACCACTATCAGATTAGAGCCATAATGGAGACTAGACATCTACCACTATCAGATTAAAGCCATAAGGGCACTAGACATCTACCACCCCACTACCACTATCAGATTAGAGCCATAATGGAGACTAGGTATCTACCACCCCACTACCTCTATCAGATTAGAGCCATAATGGAGACTAGGTATCTCCCACCCCACTACCACTATCAGATTAGAGCCATAACGGAGACTAGCTTTCTACCACCCCACTACCACTATCAGATTAGAGCCATAAGGGCACTAGGCATCTATCACCCCACTACCACTATCAGATTAGAGCCATAAGGGCACTAGGCATCTATCACCCCACTACCACTATCAGATTAGAGCCATAAAGGCACTAGGCATCTACCACCCCACTACCACTATCAGATTAGAGCAATAATGGAGACTAGGTATCTACCACCCCACTACCACTATCAGATTAGAGCCATAGGGGCACTAGGCATCTATCACCACACTACCACTATCAGATTAGAGCCATAAGGGCACTAGGCATCTATCACCCCACTACCACTATCAGATTAGAGCCATAAAGGCACTAGGCATCTACCACCCCACTACCACTATCAGATTAGAGCCATAATGGAGACTAGGTATCTACCACCCCACTACCACTATCAGATTAGAGCCATAATGGAGACTAGGTATCTACCACCCCACTACCACTATCAGATTAGAGCCATAATGGAGACTAGGTATCTACCACCCCACTACCACTATCAGATTAGAGCCATAAGGGCACTAGGCATCTACCACCCCACTACCACTATCAGATTAGAGCCAGAAAGGCACTAGGCATCTACCACCCCACTACCACTATCAGATTAGAGCCATAATGGAGACTAGGTATCTACCACCCCACTACCACTATCAGATTAGAGCCATAATGGAGACTAGACATCTACCACTATCAGATTAAAGCCATAAGGGCACTAGACATCTACCACCCCACTACCACTATCAGATTAGAGCCATAATGGAGACTAGGTATCTACCACCCCACCACCTCTATCAGATTAGAGCCATAATGGAGACTAGGTATCTCCCACCCCACTACCACTATCAGATTAGAGCCATAATGGAGACTAGGTATCTACCACCCCACTACCACTATCAGATTAGAGCCATAAAGGCACTAGGCATCTACCACCCCACTACCACTATCAGATTAGAGCCATCATGGAGACTAGGTATCTACCACCCCACTACCTCTATCAGATTAGAGCCATACTGATTGCTAGGTATCTACCACCCCACTACATCTATCAGATTAGAGCCATAATGGAGACTAGGTATCTCCCACCCCACTACCACTACCAGATTAGAGCCATAATGGAGACTAGGTATCTACCACCCCACTACCACTATCAGATTAGAGCCATAAGGGCACTAGGTATCTACCATCCCACTACCACTATCAGATTAGAGCCATAATGGAGACTAGGTATCTACCACCCCACTACCACTATCAGATTAGAGCCATAATGGAGACTAGGTATCTACCACCCCACTACCTCTATCAGATTAGAGCCATAATGGAGAGTAGGTATCTTCCACCCCACTACCACTATCAGATTAGAGCCATAATGGAGACTAGGTATCTACCACCCCACTACCTCTATCAGATTAGAGCCATAATGGAGAGTAGGTATCTTCCACCCCACTACCACTATCAGATTAGAGCCATAATGGAGACTAGGTATCTTCCACCCCACTACCACTATCAGATTAGAGCCATAAGGGCACTAGGCATCTATCACCACACTACCACTATCAGATTAGAGCCATAAAGGCACTAGGCATCTACCACCCCACTACCACTATCAGATTAGAGCCATAAAGGCACTAGGCATCTACCACCCCACTACCACTATCAGATTAGAGCCATAATGGAGACTAGGTATCTACCACCCCACTACCACTATCAGATTAGAGCCATAATGGAGACTAGGTATCTACCACCCCACTACCACTATCAGATTAGAGCCATAATGGAGACTAGGTATCTACCACCCCACTACCACTATCAGATTAGAGCCATAAGGGCACTAGGCATCTACCACCCCACTACCACTATCAGATTAGAGCCAGAAAGGCACTAGGTATCTACCACCCCACTACCACTATCAGATTAGAGCCATAATGGAGACTAGGTATCTACCATGCCACTACCACTATCAGATTAGAGCCATAATGGAGACTAGGTATCTACCACCCCACCACCTCTATCAGATTAGAGCCATAATGGAGACTAGGTATCTCCCACCCCACTACCACTATCAGATTAGAGCCATAATGGAGACTAGGTATCTACCACCCCACTACCACTATCAGATTAGAGCCATAAAGGCACTAGGCATCTACCACCCCACTACCACTATCAGATTAGAGCCATCATGGAGACTAGGTATCTACCACCCCACTACCTCTATCAGATTAGAGCCATACTGATTGCTAGGTATCTACCACCCCACTACATCTATCAGATTAGAGCCATAATGGAGACTAGGTATCTCCCACCCCACTACCACTACCAGATTAGAGCCATAATGGAGACTAGGTATCTACCACCCCACTACCACTATCAGATTAGAGCCATAAGGGCACTAGGTATCTACCATCCCACTACCACTATCAGATTAGAGCCATAATGGAGACTAGGTATCTACCACCCCACTACCACTATCAGATTAGAGCCATAATGGAGACTAGGTATCTACCACCCCACTACCTCTATCAGATTAGAGCCATAATGGAGAGTAGGTATCTTCCACCCCACTACCACTATCAGATTAGAGCCATAATGGAGACTAGGTATCTACCACCCCACTACCTCTATCAGATTAGAGCCATAATGGAGAGTAGGTATCTTCCACCCCACTACCACTATCAGATTAGAGCCATAATGGAGACTAGGTATCTTCCACCCCACTACCACTATCAGATTAGAGCCATAAGGGCACTAGGCATCTATCACCACACTACCACTATCAGATTAGAGCCATAAA
Source organism: Salvelinus alpinus (assembly GCF_045679555.1). NCBI lineage: Eukaryota > Metazoa > Chordata > Actinopteri > Salmoniformes > Salmonidae > Salvelinus > Salvelinus alpinus. Next base: position 100,250,159 of record NC_092091.1, read on the forward strand.
GGCACTAGGCATCTACCACCCCACTACCACTATCAGATTAGAGCCATAAAGGCACTAGGCATCTACCACCCCACTACCACTATCAGATTAGAGCCATAATGGAGACTAGGTATCTACCACCCCACTACCACTATCAGATTAGAGCCATAATGGAGACTAGGTATCTACCACCCCACTACCACTATCAGATTAGAGCCATAATGGAGACTAGGTATCTACCACCCCACTACCACTATCAGATTAGAGCCATAAGGGCACTAGGCATCTACCACCCCACTACCACTATCAGATTAGAGCCAGAAAGGCACTAGGCATCTACCACCCCACTACCACTATTAGTTTAGAGCCATAATGGAGACTAGGTATCTATCACCCCACTACCACTATCAGATTAGAGCCATAATGGAGACTAGGTAGCTACCACCCCACTACCACTATCAGATTAGAGCCATAATGGAGACTAGGTATCTACCACCCCACTACCACTATCAGATTAGAGCCATAATGGAGACTAGGTGTCTACCACCCCACTACCACTATCAGATTAGATCCATAATGGAGACTAGGTATCTACCACCCCACTACCACTATCAGATTAGAGCCATAATGGAGACTAGGTATCTACCACCCCACTACCTTTATCAGATTAGAGCCATAATGGAGAGTAGGTATCTTCCACCCCACTACCACTATCAGATTAGAGCCATAATGGAGACTAGGTATCTACCACCCCACTACCACTATCAGATTAGAGCCATAATGGAGACTAGGTATCTACCACCCCACTACCACTATCAGATTAGAGCCATAATGGAGACTAGGTATCTACCACCCCACTACCACTATCAGATTAGAGCCATAAGGGCACTAGGCATCTACCACCCCACTACCACTATCAGATTAGAGCCAGAAAGGCACTAGGCATCTACCACCCCACTACCACTATCAGATTAGAGCCATAATGGAGACTAGGTATCTACCACCCCACTACCACTATCAGATTAGAGCCATAATGGAGACTAGACATCTACCACTATCAGATTAAAGCCATAAGGGCACTAGACATCTACCATGCCACTACCACTATCAGATTAGAGCCATAATGGAGACTAGGTATCTACCACCCCACCACCTCTATCAGATTAGAGCCATAATGGAGACTAGGTATCTCCCACCCCACTACCACTATCAGATTAGAGCCATAATGGAGACTAGGTATCTACCACCCCACTACCACTATCAGATTAGAGCCATAAAGGCACTAGGCATCTACCACCCCACTACCACTATCAGATTAGAGCCATCATGGAGACTAGGTATCTACCACCCCACTACCTCTATCAGATTAGAGCCATACTGATTGCTAGGTATCTACCACCCCACTACATCTATCAGATTAGAGCCATAATGGAGACTAGGTATCTCCCACCCCACTACCACTACCAGATTAGAGCCATAATGGAGACTAGGTATCTACCACCCCACTACCACTATCAGATTAGAGCCATAAGGGCACTAGGTATCTACCATCCCACTACCACTATCAGATTAGAGCCATAATGGAGACTAGGTATCTACCACCCCACTACCACTATCAGATTAGAGCCATAATGGAGACTAGGTATCTACCACCCCACTACCTCTATCAGATTAGAGCCATAATGGAGAGTAGGTATCTTCCACCCCACTACCACTATCAGATTAGAGCCATAATGGAGACTAGGTATCTACCACCCCACTACCTCTATCAGATTAGAGCCATAATGGAGAGTAGGTATCTTCCACCCCACTACCACTATCAGATTAGAGCCATAATGGAGACTAGGTATCTTCCACCCCACTACCACTATCAGATTAGAGCCATAAGGGCACTAGGCATCTATCACCACACTACCACTATCAGATTAGAGCCATAAAGGCACTAGGCATCTACCACCCCACTACCACTATCAGATTAGAGCCATAAAGGCACTAGGCATCTACCACCCCACTACCACTATCAGATTAGAGCCATAATGGAGACTAGGTATCTACCACCCCACTACCACTATCAGATTAGAGCCATAATGGAGACTAGGTATCTACCACCCCACTACCACTATCAGATTAGAGCCATAATGGAGACTAGGTATCTACCACCCCACTACCACTATCAGATTAGAGCCATAAGGGCACTAGGCATCTACCACCCCACTACCACTATCAGATTAGAGCCAGAAAGGCACTAGGTATCTACCACCCCACTACCACTATCAGATTAGAGCCATAATGGAGACTAGGTATCTACCATGCCACTACCACTATCAGATTAGAGCCATAATGGAGACTAGGTATCTACCACCCCACCACCCCTATCAGATTAGAGCCATAACGGAGACTAGGTATCTCCCACCCCACTACCACTATCAGATTAGAGCCATAATGGAGACTAGGTATCTACCACCCCACTACCACTATCAGATTAGAGCCATAAAGGCACTAGGCATCTACCACCCCACTACCACTATCAGATTAGAGCCATCATGGAGACTAGGTATCTACCACCCCACTACCTCTATCAGATTAGAGCCATACTGATTGCTAGGTATCTACCACCCCACTACATCTATCAGATTAGAGCCATAATGGAGACTAGGTATCTCCCACCCCACTACCACTACCAGATTAGAGCCATAATGGAGACTAGGTATCTACCACCCCACTACCACTATCAGATTAGAGCCATAAGGGCACTAGGTATCTACCATCCCACTACCACTATCAGATTAGAGCCATAATGGAGACTAGGTATCTACCACCCCACTACCACTATCAGATTAGAGCCATAATGGAGACTAGGTATCTACCACCCCACTACCTCTATCAGATTAGAGCCATAATGGAGAGTAGGTATCTTCCACCCCACTACCACTATCAGATTAGAGCCATAATGGAGACTAGGTATCTACCACCCCACTACCTCTATCAGATTAGAGCCATAATGGAGAGTAGGTATCTTCCACCCCACTACCACTATCAGATTAGAGCCATAATGGAGACTAGGTATCTTCCACCCCACTACCACTATCAGATTAGAGCCATAAGGGCACTAGGCATCTATCACCACACTACCACTATCAGATTAGAGCCATAAAGGCACTAGGCATCTACCACCCCACTACCACTATCAGATTAGAGCCATAAAGGCACTAGGCATCTACCACCCCACTACCACTATCAGATTAGAGCCATAATGGAGACTAGGTATCTACCACCCCACTACCACTATCAGATTAGAGCCATAATGGAGACTAGGTATCTACCACCCCACTACCACTATCAGATTAGAGCCATAATGGAGACTAGGTATCTACCACCCCACTACCACTATCAGATTAGAGCCATAAGGGCACTAGGCATCTACCACCCCACTACCACTATCAGATTAGAGCCAGAAAGGCACTAGGCATCTACCACCCCACTACCACTATCAGATTAGAGCCATAATGGAGACTAGGCATCTACCACCCCACTACCACTATCAGATTAGAGCCATAATGGAGACTAGGTATCTACCACCCCACTACCACTACCAGATTAGAGCCATAATGGGAACTAGGTATCTACCACCCCACTACCACTATCAGATTAGAGCCATAATGGAGACTAGGTATCTACCACCCCACTACCACTATCAGATTAGAGCCATAATGGAGACTAGGTATCTACCACCCCACTACCACTATCAGATTAGAGCCATAATGGAGACTAGGTATCTACCACCCCACTACCTTTATCAGATTAGAGCCATAATGGAGACTAGGTATCTTCCACCCCACTACCACTATCAGATTAGAGCCATAATGGAGACTAGGTATCTACCACCCCACTACCACTATCAGATTAGAGCCATAATGGAGACTAGGTATCTACCACCCCACTACCACTATTAGATTAGAGCCATAATGGAGACTAGGTATCTATCACCCCACTACCACTATCAGATTAGAGCCATAATGGAGACTAGACATCTACCACTATCAGATTAAAGCCATAAGGGCACTAGACATCTACCACCCCACTACCACTTTCAGATTAGAGCCATAATGGAGACTAGGTATCTACCACCCCACTACCTCTATCAGATTAGAGCCATAATGGAGACTAGGTATCTCCCACCCCACTACCACTATCAGATTAGAGCCATAATGGAGACTAGGTATCTACCACCCCACTACCACTATCATATTAGAGCCATAAAGGCACTAGGCATCTACCACCCCACTACCACTATCAGATTAGAGCCATAATGGAGACTAGGTATCTACCACCCCACTACCACTATCAGATTAGAGCCATAATGGAGACTAGGTATTTACCACCCCACTACCACTACCAGATTAGAGCCATAATGGAGACTAGGTATCTACCACACCACTACCACTACCAGATTATAGCCATAATGGAGACTAGGTATCTACCACCCCACTACCACTATCAGATTAGAGCCATAATGGAGACTAGACATCTACCACTATCAGATTAAAGCCATAAGGGCACTAGACATCTACCATGCCACTACCACTATCAGATTAGAGCCATAATGGAGACTAGGTAGCTACCACCCCACTACCACTACCAGATTAGAGCCATAATGGGAACTAGGTATCTACCACCCCACTACCACTATCAGATTAGAGCCATAATGGAGACTAGGTGTCTACCACCCCACTACCACTATCAGATTAGATCCATAATGGAGACTAGGTATCTACCACCCCACTACCACTATCAGATTAGAGCCATAATGGAGACTAGGTATCTTCCACCCCACTACCTTTATCAGATTAGAGCCATAATGGAGAGTAGGTATCTTCCACCCCACTACCACTATCAGATTAGAGCCATAATGGAGACTAGGTATCTACCACCCCACTACCACTATCAGATTAGAGCCATAATGGAGACTAGGTATCTACCACCCCACTACCACTATTAGATTAGAGCCATAATGGAGACTAGGTATCTATCACCCCACTACCACTATCAGATTAGAGCCATAATGGAGACGAGACATCTACCACTATCAGATTAAAGCCATAAGGGCACTAGACATCTACCACCCCACTACCACTTTCAGATTAGAGCCATAATGGAGACTAGGTATCTACCACCCCACTACCTCTATCAGATTAGAGCCATAATGGAGACTAGGTATCTCCCACCCCACTACCACTATCAGATTAGAGCCATAATGGAGACTAGGTATCTACCACCCCACTACCACTATCAGATTAGAGCCATAATGGAGACTAGACATCTACCACTATCAGTTTAGAGCCATAATGGAGACTAGGTATCTACCACCCCACTACCACTATCAGATTAGAGCCATAATGGAGACTAGGTATCTACCACCCCACTACCTCTATCAGATTAGAGCCATAATGGAGAGTAGGTATCTTCCACCCCACTACCACTATCAGATTAGAGCCATAATGGAGACTAGGTATCTACCACCCCACTACCACTATCAGATTAGAGCCATAATGGAGACTAGGTATCTACCACCCCACTACCACTCTTAGATTAGAGCCATAATGGAGACTAGGTATCTACCACCCCACTACCACTATCAGATTAGAGCCATAATGGAGACTCGGTATCTACCACCCCACTACCACTATCAGATTAGAGCCATAATGGAGACTAGGTATCTACCACCCCACTACCACTATCAGATTAGAGCCATAAGGGCACTAGGCATCTACCACCCCACTACCACTATCAGATTAGAGCCAGAAAGGCACTAGGCATCTACCACCCCACTACCACTATCAGATTAGAGCCATAATGGAGACTAGGTATCTATCACCCCACTACCACTATCAGATTAGAGCCATACTGGAGACTAGACATCTACCACTGTCAGATTAAAGCCATAAGGGCACTAGACATCTACCACCCCACTACCACTATCAGATTAGAGCCATAATGGAGACGAGGTATCTACCACCCCACTACCTCTATCAGATTAGAGCCATAATGGAGACTAGGTATCTCCCACCCCACTACCACTATCAGATTAGAGCCATAATGGAGACTAGGTATCTACCACCCCACTACCACTATCAGATTAGAGCCATAAGGGCACTAGGCATCTATCACCACACTACCACTATCAGATTAGAGCCATAAGGGCACTAGGCATCTATCACCCCACTACCACTATCAGATTAGAGCCATAAAGGCACTAGGCATCTACCACCCCACTACCACTATCAGATTAGAGCCATAATGGAGACTAGGTATCTACCACCCCACTACCACTATCAGATTAGAGCCATAATGGAGACTAGGTATCTACCACCCCACTACCACTATCAGATTAGAGCCATAATGGAGACTAGGTATCTACCACCCCACTACCACTATCAGATTAGAGCCATAAGGGCACTAGGCATCTACCACCCCACTACCACTATCAGATTAGAGCCAGAAAGGCACTAGGCATCTACCACCCCACTACCACTATTAGTTTAGAGCCATAATGGAGACTAGGTATCTATCACCCCACTACCACTATCAGATTAGAGCCATAATGGAGACTAGACATCTACCACTATCAGATTAAAGCCATAAGGGCACTAGACATCTACCACCCCACTACCACTATCAGATTAGAGCCATAATGGAGACTAGGTATCTACCACCCCACTACCTCTATCAGATTAGAGCCATAATGGAGACTAGGTATCTCCCACCCCACTACCACTATCAGATTAGAGCCATAATGGAGACTAGCTTTCTACCACCCCACTACCACTATCAGATTAGAGCCATAAGGGCACTAGGCATCTATCACCCCACTACCACTATCAGATTAGAGCCATAAGGGCACTAGGCATCTATCACCCCACTACCACTATCAGATTAGAGCCATAAAGGCACTAGGCATCTACCACCCCACTACCACTATCAGATTAGAGCCATAATGGAGACTAGGTATCTACCACCCCACTACCACTATCAGATTAGAGCCATAAGGGCACTAGGCATCTATCACCACACTACCACTATCAGATTAGAGCCATAAGGGCACTAGGCATCTATCACCCCACTACCACTATCAGATTAGAGCCATAAAGGCACTAGGCATCTACCACCCCACTACCACTATCAGATTAGAGCCATAATGGAGACTAGGTATCTACCACCCCACTACCACTATCAGATTAGAGCCATAATGGAGACTAGGTATCTACCACCCCACTACCACTATCAGATTAGAGCCATAATGGAGACTAGGTATCTACCACCCCACTACCACTATCAGATTAGAGCCAGAAAGGCACTAGGCATCTACCACCCCACTACCACTATTAGTTTAGAGCCATAATGGAGACTAGGTATCTATCACCCCACTACCACTATCAGATTAGAGCCATAATGGAGACTAGACATCTACCACTATCAGATTAAAGCCATAAGGGCACTAGACATCTACCATGCCACTACCACTATCAGATTAGAGCCATAATGGAGACTAGGTATCTACCACCCCACCACCTCTATCAGATTAGAGCCATAATGGAGACTAGGTATCTCCCACCCCACTACCACTATCAGATTAGAGCCATAATGGAGACTAGGTATCTACCACCCCACTACCACTATCAGATTAGAGCCATAAAGGCACTAGGCATCTACCACCCCACTACCACTATCAGATTAGAGCCATCATGGAGACTAGGTATCTACCACCCCACTACCTCTATCAGATTAGAGCCATACTGATTGCTAGGTATCTACCACCCCACTACATCTATCAGATTAGAGCCATAATGGAGACTAGGTATCTCCCACCCCACTACCACTACCAGATTAGAGCCATAATGGAGACTAGGTATCTACCACCCCACTACCACTATCAGATTAGAGCCATAAGGGCACTAGGTATCTACCATCCCACTACCACTATCAGATTAGAGCCATAATGGAGACTAGGTATCTACCACCCCACTACCACTATCAGATTAGAGCCATAATGGAGACTAGGTATCTACCACCCCACTACCTCTATCAGATTAGAGCCATAATGGAGAGTAGGTATCTTCCACCCCACTACCACTATCAGATTAGAGCCATAATGGAGACTAGGTATCTACCACCCCACTACCTCTATCAGATTAGAGCCATAATGGAGAGTAGGTATCTTCCACCCCACTACCACTATCAGATTAGAGCCATAATGGAGACTAGGTATATACCACCCCACTACCACTATCAGATTAGAGCCATAAGGGCACTAGGCATCTACCACCCCACTACCACTATCAGATTAGAGCCATAAAGGCACTAGGCATCTACCACCCCACTACCACTATCAGATTAGAGCCATAAAGGCACTAGGCATCTACCACCCCACTACCACTATCAGATTAGAGCCATAATGGAGACTAGGTATCTACCACCCCACTACCACTATCAGATTAGAGCCATAATGGAGACTAGGTATCTACCACCCCACTACCACTATCAGAGTAGAGCCATAATGGAGACTAGGTATCTACCACCCCACTACCACTATCAGATTAGAGCCATAAGGGCACTAGGCATCTATCACCCCACTACCACTATCAGATTAGAGCCAGAAAGGCACTAGGCATCTACCACCCCACTACCACTATCAGATTAGAGCCATAATGGAGACTAGGTATCTACCACCCCACTACCACTATCAGATTAGAGCCATAATGGAGACTAGGTAGCTACCACCCCACTACCACTACCAGATTAGAGCCATAATGGAGACTAGGTATCTACCACCCCACTACCACTATCAGATTAGAGCCATAATGGAGACTAGGTGTCTACCACCCCACTACCACTATCAGATTAGATCCATAATGGAGACTAGGTATCTACCACCCCACTACCACTATCAGATTAGAGCCATAATGGAGACTAGGTATCTACCACCCCACTACCTTTATCAGATTAGAGCCATAATGGAGAGTAGGTATCTTCCACCCCACTACCACTATCAGATTAGAGCCATAATGGAGACTAGGTATCTACCACCCCACTACCACTATCAGATTAGAGCCATAATGGAGACTAGGTATCTACCACCCCACTACCACTATTAGATTAGAGCCATAATGGAGACTAGGTATCTATCACCCCACTACCACTATCAGATTAGAGCCATAATGGAGACTAGACATCTACCACTATCAGTTTAGAGCCATAAGGGCACTAGACATCTACCACCCCACTACCACTATCAGATTAGAGCCATAATGGAGACTAGGTATCTACCACCCCACTACATCCATCAGATTAGAGCCATAATGGAGACTAGGTATCTACCACCCCACTACCACTATCAGATTAGAGCCATAATGGAGACTAGGTATCTACCAACCCACTACCACTATTAGATTAGAGCCATAATGGAGACTAGGTATCTACCACCCCACTACCACTACCAAATTATAGCCATAATGGAAACTAGGTATCTACCACCCCACTACCACTATCAGATTAGAGCCATAATGGAGACTAGGTATCTACCACCCCACTACCACTATCAGATTAGAGCCAAAATGGAGACTAGGTATCTACCACCCCACTACCACTATCAGATTAGAGCCATAAGGGCACTAGGCATCTACCACCCACTATCAATATCAGATTAGAGCCATAATGGAGACTAGGTATCTACCACCACTATCAGATTACCACTATCAGTATCAGATTAAAGCCATAAGGGCACTAGACATCTACCACCCCACTACCACTATCAGATTAGAGCCATAATGGAGACTAGGTATCTACCACCCCACTACCTCTATCAGAATAGAGCCATAATGGAGACTAGGTATCTCCCACCCCACTACCACTATCAGATTAGAGCCATAATGGAGACTAGGTATCTACCACCCCACTACCACTATCAGATTAGAGCCATAATGGAGACTAGACATCTACCACTATCAGATTAGAGCCATAAGGGCACTAGACATCTACCACCCCACTACCACTATCAGATTAGAGCCATAATGGAGACTGGGTATCTACCACCCCACTACATCTATCAGATTAGAGCCATAATGGAGACTAGGTATCTCCCACTCCACTACCACTATCAGATTAGAGCCATAATGGAGACTAGGTATCTACCACCCCACTACCACTATCAGATTAGAGCCATAAGGGCACTAGGCATCTATCACCACACTACCACTATCAGATTAGAGCCATAAAGGCACTAGGCATCTACCACCCCACTACCACTATCAGATTAGAGCTGTAATGGAGACTAGGTATCTACCACCCCACTACCACTATCAGAATAGAGCCATAATGGAGACTAGGTATCTACCACCCCACTACCACTATCAGATTAGAGCCATAAGGGCACTAGGCATCTATCACCCCACTACCACTATCAGATTAGAACCATAAAGGCACTAGGCATCTACCACCCCACTACCACTATCAGATTAGAGCCATAATGGAGACTAGGTATCTACCACCCCACTACCACTATCAGATTAGAGCCATTAGGGCACTAGGCATCTATCACCCCACTACCACTATCAGATTAGAGCCATAAAGGCACTAGGCATCTACCACCCCACTACCACTATCAGATTAGAGCCATAATGGAGACTAGTTATCTACCACCCCACTACCACTATCAGATTAGAGCCATAATGGAGACTAGGTATCTACCACCCCATTACCACTATCAGATTAGAGCCATAATGGAGAATAGGTTTCTACCACCCCACTACCACTACCAGATTAGAGCCATAATGGAGACTAGGTATCTACAACCCCACTACCACTATCAGATTAGAGCCATAATTGAGACTAGGTATCTACCACCCCACTACCTCTATCAGATTAGAGCCATAATGGAGAGTAGGTATCTTCCACCCCACTACCACTATCAGATTAGAGCCATAATGGAGACTAGGTATCTACCACCAAACTACCACTATCAGATTAGAACCATAATGGAGACTAGGTATCTACCACCCATCTACCACTACCAGATTAGAGCCATAATGGAGACTAGGTATCTACAACCCCACTACCACTATCAGATTAGAGCCATAAGGGCACTAGGCATCTATCACCCCACTACCACTATCAGATTAGAGCCATAAAGGCACTAGGCATCTACCACCCCACTACCACTGTCAGATTAGAGCCATTTGGAGACTAGGTATCTACCACCCTACTACCACTATCAGATTAGAGCCATAAGGGCACTAGGCATCTACCACCCCACTACCACTATCAGATTAGAGCCATAAAGGCACTAGGCATCTACCACCCCACTACCACTATCAGATTAGAGCCATAATGGAGACTAGGTATCTACCACCCCACTACCACTACCAAATTATAGCCATAATGGAGACTAGGTATCTACCACCCCACTACCACTATCAGATTAGAGCCATAAGGGCACTAGGCATCTACCACCCCACTATCACTATCAGATTAGAGCCATAATGGAGACTAGGTATCTACCACCACTATCAGATTACCACTATCAGTATCAGATTAAAGCCATAAGGGCACTAGACATCTACCACCCCACTACCACTATCAGATTAGAGCCATAATGGAGACTAGGTATCTACCACCCCACTACCTCTATCAGAATAGAGCCATAATGGAGACTAGGTATCTCCCACCCCACTACCACTATCAGATTAGAGCCATAATGGAGACTAGGTATCTACCACCCTACTACCACTATCAGATTAGAGCCATAATGGAGACTAGACATCTACCACTATCAGATTAGAGCCATAAGGGCACTAGACATCTACCACCCCACTACCACTATCAGATTAGAGCCATAATGGAGACTGGGTATCTACCACCCCACTACATCTATCAGATTAGAGCCATAATGGAGACTAGGTATCTCCCACTCCACTACCACTATCAGATTAGAGCCATAATGGAGACTAGGTATCTACCACCCCACTACCACTATCAGATTAGAGCCATAAGGGCACTAGGCATCTATCACCACACTACCACTATCAGATTAGAGCCATAAAGGCACTAGGCATCTACCACCCCACTACCACTATCAGATTAGAGCTGTAATGGAGACTAGGCATCTACCACCCCACTACCACTATCAGATTAGAGCCATAAGGACACTAGGCATCTACCACCCCACTACCACTATCAGATTAGAGCCATAAAGGCACTAGGCATCTACCACCCCACTACCACTATCAGATTAGAGCCATAATGGAGACTAGGTATCTACCACCCCACTACCACTATCAGATTAGAGCCATAATATAGACTAGGTATCTACCACCCCACTACCACTACCAGATTAGAGCCATAATGGAGATTAGGTATCTACCACACCACTACCACTATCAGATTAGAGCCATAAAGGCACTAGGCATCTACCACCCCACTACCACTATCAGATTAGAGCCATAATGGAGACTAGGTATCTACCACCCCACTACCACTACCAAATTATAGCCATAATGGAAACTAGGTATCTACCACCCCACTACCACTATCAGATTAGAGCCATAATGGAGAGTAGGTATCTACCACCCCACTACCACTATCAGATTAGAGCCATAAGGGAGACTAGGTATCTACCACCCCACTACCACTATCAGATTAGAGCCATAAGGGCACTAGGCATCTACCACCCCACTATCACTATCAGATTAGAGCCATAATGGAGACTAGGTATCTACCACCACTATCAGATTACCACTATCAGTATCAGATTAAAGCCATAAGGGCACTAGACATCTACCACCCCACTACCACTATCAGATTAGAGCCATAATGGAGACTAGGTATCTACCACCCCACTACCTCTATCAGAATAGAGCCATAATGGAGACTAGGTATCTCCCACCCCACTACCACTATCAGATTAGAGCCATAATGGAGACTAGGTATCTACCACCCTACTACCACTATCAGATTAGAGCCATAATGGAGACTAGACATCTACCACTATCAGATTAGAGCCATAAGGGCACTAGACATCTACCACCCCACTACCACTATCAGATTAGAGCCATAATGGAGACTGGGTATCTACCACCCCACTACATCTATCAGATTAGAGCCATAATGGAGACTAGGTATCTCCCACTCCACTACCACTATCAGATTAGAGCCATAATGGAGACTAGGTATCTACCACCCCACTACCACTATCAGATTAGAGCCATAAGGGCACTAGGCATCTATCACCACACTACCACTATCAGATTAGAGCCATAAAGGCACTAGGCATCTACCACCCCACTACCACTATCAGATTAGAGCTGTAATGGAGACTAGGCATCTACCACCCCACTACCACTATCAGATTAGAGCCATAAGGACACTAGGCATCTACCACCCCACTACCACTATCAGATTAGAGCCATAAAGGCACTAGGCATCTACCACCCCACTACCACTATCAGATTAGAGCCATAATGGAGACTAGGTATCTACCACCCCACTACCACTATCAGATTAGAGCCATAATATAGACTAGGTATCTACCACCCCACTACCACTACCAGATTAGAGCCATAATGGAGATTAGGTATCTACCACACCACTACCACTACCAGATTATAGTCATAATGGAGACTAGGTATCTACCACCCCACTACCACTATCAGATTAGAGCCATAATGGAGAGTAGGTATCTACCACCCCACTACCACTACCAAATTAGAGCCATAATGGAGACTAGGTATCTACCACCCCACTACCACTATCAGATTAGAGCCATAATGGAGACTAGGTATCTACCACCCCACTACCACTATCAGATTAGAGCCATAAGGGCACTAGGCATCTATCACCCCACTACCACTATCAGATTAGAGCCATAAAGGCACTAGGCATCTACCACCCCACTACCACTATCAGATTAGAGCCATAATGGAGACTAGGTATCTACCACCCCACTACCACTATCAGATTAGAGCCATAAGGGCACTAGGCATCTACCACCCCACTATCACTATCAGATTAGAGCCATAATGGAGACTAGGTATCTACCACCCCACTACCACTATCAGATTAGAGCCATAAGGGCACTAGGCATCTATCACCCCACTACCACTATCAGATTAGAGCCATAAAGGCACTAGGCATCTACCACCCCACTACCACTATCAGATTAGAGCCATAATGGACACTAGGTATCTACCACCCCACTACCACTATCAGATTAGAGCCATAATGGAGACTAGGTATCTACCACCCCACTACCACTATCAGATTAGAGCCATAAGGGCACTAGGCATCTATCACCCCACTACCACTATCAGATTAGAGCCATAAAGGCACTAGGCATCTACCACCCCACTACCACTATCAGATTAGAGCCATAATGGAGACTAGGTATCTACCACCCCACTACCACTATCAGATTAGAGCCATAAGGGCACTAGGCATCTATCACCCCACTACCACTATCAGATTAGAGCCATAAAGGCACTAGGCATCTACCACCCCACTACCACTATCAGATTAGAGCCATAATGGAGACTAGGTATCTACCACCCCACTACCACTATCAGATTAGAGCCATAATGGAGACTAGGTATCTACCACCCCACTACCACTATCAGATTAGAGCCATAAGGGCACTAGGCATCTACCACCCCACTACCACTATCAGATTAGAGCCATAAAGGCACTAGGCATCTACCACCCCACTACCACTATCAGATTAGAGCCATAATGGAGACTAGGTATCTACCACCCCACTACCACTCTCAGATTAGAGCCATAAGGGCACTAGGCATCTACCACCCCACTATCACTATCAGATTAGAGCCATAATGGAGACTAGGTATCTACCACCCCACTACCACTATCAGATTAAAGCCATAAGGGCACTAGACATCTACCACCCCACTACCACTATCAGATTAGAGCCATAATGGAGACTAGGTATCTACCACCCCACTACCTCTATCAGAATAGAGCCATAATGGAGACTAGGTATCTCCCACCCCACTACCACTATCAGATTAGAGCCATAATGGAGACTAGGTATCTACCACCCCACTACCACTATCAGATTAGAGCCATAATGGAGACTAGACATCTACCACTATCAGATTAGAGCCATAAGGGCACTAGACATCTACCACCCCACTACCACTATCAGATTAGAGCCATAATGGAGACTGGGTATCTACCACCCCACTACATCTATCAGATTAGAGCCATAATGGAGACTAGGTATCTCCCACTCCACTACCACTATCAGATTAGAGCCATAATGGAGACTAGGTATCTACCACCCCACTACCACTATCAGATTAGAGCCATAAAGGCACTAGGCATCTACCACCCCACTACCACTATCAGATTAGAGCCGTAATGGAGACTAGGCATCTACCACCCCACTACCACTATCAGATTAGAGCCATAAGGGCACTAGGCATCTACCACCCCACTACCACTATCAGATTAGAGCCATAAAGGCACCAGGCATCTACCACCCCACTACCACTATCAGATTAGAGCCATAATGGAGACTAGGTATCTACCACCCCACTACCACTATCAGATTAGAGCCATAATGGAGACTAGGTATCTACCACCCCACTACCACTACCAGATTAGAGCCATAATGGAGACTAGGTATCTACCACACCACTACCACTACCAGATTATAGCCATAATGGAGACTACGTATCTACCACCCCACTACCACTATCAGATTAGAGCCATAATGGAGAGTAGGTATCTACCACCCCACTACCACTACCAAATTAGAGCCATAATGGAGACTAGGTATCTACCACCCCACTACCACTATCAGATTAGAGCCATAAGGGCACTAGGCATCTATCACCACCACTACCACTATCAGATTAGAGCCATAAAGGCACTAGGCATCTACCACCCCACTACCACTATCAGATTAGAGCCATAATGGAGACTAGGTATCTACCACAACACTACCACTATCAGATTAGAGCCATAACGGCACTAGGCATCTATCACCCCACTACCACTATCAGATTAGAGCCATAAAGGCACTAGGCATCTACCACCCCACTAACACTATCAGATTAGAGCCATAATGGAGACTAGGTATCTACCACCCCACTACCACTATCAGATTAGAGCCATAATGGAGACTAGGTATCTACCACCCCACTACCACTATCAGATTAGAGCCATAAGGGCACTAGGCATCTACCACCCCACTATCACTATCAGATTAGAGCCATAATGGAGACTAGGTATCTACCACCCCACTACCACTATCAGATTAAAGCCATAAGGGCACTAGACATCTACCACCCCACTACCACTATCAGATTAGAGCCATAATGGAGACTAGGTATCTACCACCCCACTACCTCTATCAGAATAGAGCCATAATGGCGACTAGGTATCTCCCACCCCACTACCACTATCAGATTAGAGCCATAATGGAGACTAGGTATCTACCACCCCACTACCACTATCAGATTAGAGCCATAATGGAGACTAGACATCTACCACTATCAGATTAGAGGCATAAGGGCACTAGACATCTACCACCCCACTACCACTATCAGATTAGAGCCATAATGGAGACTAGGTATCTACCACCCCACTACCACTATCAGATTAGAGCAATAAGGGCACTAGGCATCTATCACCACACTACCACTATCAGATTAGAGCCATAAAGGCACTAGGCATCTACCACCCCACTACCACTATCAGATTAGAGCCGTAATGGAGACTAGGCGTCTACCACCCCACTACCACTATCAGATTAGAGCCATAAGGGCACTAGGCATCTACCACCCCACTACCACTATCAGATTAGAGCCATAAAGGCACTAGGCATCTACCACCCCACTACCACTATCAGATTAGAGCCATAATGGAGACTAGGTATCTACCACCCCACTACCACTATCAGATTAGAGCCATAATGGAGACTAGGTATCTACCACCCCACTACCACTACCAGATTAGAGCCATAATGGAGACTAGGTATCTACCACACCACTACCACTACCAGATTATAGCCATCATGGAGACTAGGTATCTACCACCCCACTACCACTATCAGATTAGAGCCATAATGGAGAGTAGGTATCTACCACCCCACTACCACTACCAAATTAGAGCCATAATGGAGACTAGGTATCTACCACCCCACTACCACTATCAGATTAGAGCCATAATGGAGACTAGGTATCTACCACCCCACTACCACTATCAGATTAGAGCCATAAGGGCACTAGGCATCTATCACCCCACTACCACTATCAGATTAGAGCCATAAAGGCACTAGGCATCTACCACCACACTACCACTATCAGATTAGAGCCATAATGGAGACTAGGTATCTACCACCCCACTACCACTATCAGATTAGAGCCATAAGGGCACTAGGCATCTACCACCCCACTATCACTATCAGATTAGAGCCATAATGGAGACTAGGTATCTACCACCCCACTACCACTATCAGATTAGAGCCATAAGGGCACTAGGCATCTATCACCCCACTACCACTATCAGATTAGAGCCATAAAGGCACTAGGCATCTACCACCCCACTACCACTATCAGATTAGAGCCATAATGGAGACTAGGTATCTACCACCCCACTACCACTATCAGATTAGAGCCATAATGGAGACTAGGTATCTACCACCCCACTACCACTATCAGATTAGAGCCATAAGGGCACTAGGCATCTATCACCCCACTACCACTATCAGATTAGAGCCATAAAGACACTAGGCATCTACCACCCCACTACCACTATCAGATTAGAGCCATAATGGAGACTAGGTATCTACCACCCCACTACCACTATCAGATTAGAGCCATAAGGGCACTAGGCATCTATCACCCCACTACCACTATCAGATTAGAGCCATAAAGGCACTAGGCATCTATCACCACACTACCACTATCAGATTAGAGCCATAAAGGCACTAGGCATCTACCACCCCACTGCCACTATCAGATTAGAGCCGTAATGGAGACTAGGCATCTACCACCCCACTACCACTATCAGATTAGAGCCATAAGGGCACTAGGCATCTACCACCCCACTACCACTATCAGATTAGAGCCATAATGGAGACTAGGTATCTACCACCCCACTACCACTATCAGATTAGAGCCATAATGGAGACTATGTATCTACCACCCCACTACCACTACCAGATTAGAGCCATAATGGAGACTAGGTATCTACCACACCACTACCACTACCAGATTAGAGCCATAATGGAGAGTAGGTATCTACCACCCCACTACCACTACCAAATTAGAGCCATAATGGAGACTAGGTATCTACCACCCCACTACCACTATCAGATTAGAGCCATAATGGAGACTAGGTATCTACCACCCCACTACCACTATCAGATTAGAGCCATAAGGGCACTAGGCATCTATCACCCCACTACCACTATCAGATTAGAGCCATAAAGGCACTAGGCATCTACCACCCCACTACCACTATCAGATTAGAGCCATAATGGAGACTAGGTATCTACCACCCCACTACCACTATCAGATTAGAGCCATAAGGGCACTAGGCATCTATCACCACACTACCACTATTAGATTAGAGCAATAAAGGCACTAGGCATCTACCACCCCACTACCACTATCAGATTAGAGCCGTAATGGAGACTAGGTATCTACCACCCCACTACCACTATCAGATTAGAGCCATAAGGGCACTAGGCATCTACCACCCCACTACCACTATCAGATTAGAGCCATAAAGGCACTAGGCATCTACCACCCCACTACCACTATCAGATTAGAGCCATAATGGAGACTAGGTATCTACCACCCCACTACCACTATCAGATTAGAGCCATAATGGAGACTAGGTATCTACCACCCCACTACCACTACCAGATTAGAGCCATAATGGAGACTAGGTATCTACCACACCACTACCACTACCAGATTATAGCCATAATGGAGACTAGGTATCTACCACCCCACTACCACTATCAGATTAGAGCCATAAGGGCACTAGGCATCTATCACCCCACTACCACTATCAGATTAGAGCCATAAAGGCACTAGGCATCTACCACCCCACTACCACTATCAGATTAGAGCCATAATGGAGACTAGGTATCTACCACCCCACTACCACTATCAGATTAGAGCCATAAGGGCACTAGGCATCTACCACCCCACTATCACTATCAGATTAGAGCCATAATGGAGACTAGGTATCTACCACCCCACTACCACTATCAGATTAGAGCCATAAGGGCACTAGGCATCTATCACCCCACTACCACTATCAGATTAGAGCCATAAAGGCACTAGGCATCTACCACCCCACTACCACTATCAGATTAGAGCCATAATGGAGACTAGTATCTACCACCCCACTACCACTATCAGATTAGAGCCATAATGGAGACTAGGTATCTACCACCCCACTACCACTATCAGATTAGAGCCATAAGGGCACTAGGCATCTATCACCCCACTACCACTATCAGATTAGAGCCATAAAGGCACTAGGCATCTACCACCCCACTACCACTATCAGATTAGAGCCATAATGGAGACTAGGTATCTACCACCCCACTACCACTATCAGATTAGAGCCATAAGGGCACTAGGCATCTATCACCCCACTACCACTATCAGATTAGAGCCATAAAGGCACTAGGCATCTACCACCCCACTACCACTATCAGATTAGAGCCATAATGGAGACTAGGTATCTACCACCCCACTACCACTATCAGATTAGAGCCATAAGGGCACTAGGCATCTACCACCCCACTATCACTATCAGATTAGAGCCATAATGGAGACTAGGTATCTACCACCCCACTACCACTATCAGATTAGAGCCATAAGGGCACTAGGCATCTATCACCCCACTACCACTATCAGATTAGAGCCATAAAGGCACTAGGCATCTACCACCCCACTACCACTATCAGATTAGAGCCATAATGGAGACTATGTATCTACCACCCCACTACCACTATCAGATTAGAGCCATAATGGAGAATAGGTTTCTACCACCCCACTACCACTACCAGATTAGAGCCATAATGGAGACTAGGTATCTACCACACCACTACCACTACCAGATTAGAGCCATAATGGAGACTAGGTATCTACCACCCCACTACCACTATCAGATTAGAGCCATAATTGAGACTAGGTATCTACCACCCCACTACCACTATCAGATTAGAGCCATAATGGAGACTAGGTATCTACCACCCGTCTACCACTACCAGATTAGAGCCATAATGGAGACTAGGTATCTATCACCCCACTACCACTATCAGATTAGAGCCATAAGGGCACTAGGCATCTATCACCCCACTACCACTATCAGATTAGAGCCATAAAGACACTAGGCATCTATCACCCCACTACCACTATCAGATTAGAGCCATAAAGGCACTAGGCATCTACCACCCCACTACCACTGTCAGATTAGAGCCATAATGGAGACTAGGTATCTACCACACCACTACCACTACCAGATTAGAGCCATAATGGAGACTAGGTATCTACCACCCCACTACCACTATCAGATTAGAACCATAATTGAGACTAGGTATCTACCACCCCACTACCTCTATCAGATTAGAGCCATAATGGAGAGTAGGTATCTTCCACCCCACTACCACTATCAGATACAGTACGAGCCATAATGGAGACTAGGTATCTACCACCCCACTACCACTATCAGATTAGAGCCATAATGGAGACTAGGTATCTACCACCCGTCTACCACTACCAGATTAGAGCCATAATGGAGACTAGGTATCTACCACCCCACTACCACTATCAGATTAGAGCCATAAGGGCACTAGGCATCTATCACCCCACTACCACTATCAGATTAGAGCCATAAAGACACTAGGCATCTATCACCCCACTACCACTATCAGATTAGAGCCATAAAGGCACTAAGCATCTACCACCCCACTACCACTGTCAGATTAGAGCCATTTGGAGACTAGGTATCTCCCACTCCACTACCACTATCAGATTAGAGCCATAATGGAGACTAGGTATCTACCACCCCACTACCACTATCAGATTAGAGCCATACGGGCACTAGGCATCTATCACCACACTACCACTATCAGATTAGAGCCATAAAGGCACTAGGCATCTACCACCCCACTGCCACTATCAGATTAGAGCCGTAATGGAGACTAGGCATCTACCACCCCACTACCACTATCAGATTAGAGCCATAAGGG
Source organism: Salvelinus alpinus (assembly GCF_045679555.1). NCBI lineage: Eukaryota > Metazoa > Chordata > Actinopteri > Salmoniformes > Salmonidae > Salvelinus > Salvelinus alpinus. Next base: position 100,271,424 of record NC_092091.1, read on the forward strand.
CACTAGGCATCTACCACCCCACTACCACTATCAGATTAGAGCCATAATGGAGACTAGGTATCTACCACCCCACTACCACTATCAGATTAGAGCCATAATGGAGACTATGTATCTACCACCCCACTACCACTACCAGATTAGAGCCATAATGGAGACTAGGTATCTACCACACCACTACCACTACCAGATTATAGCCATAATGGAGACTAGGTATCTACCACCCCACTACCACTATCAGATTAGAGCCATAATGGAGAGTAGGTATCTACCACCCCACTACCACTACCAAATTAGAGCCATAATGGAGACTAGGTATCTACCACCCCACTACCACTATCAGATTAGAGCCATAATGGAGACTAGGTATCTACCACCCCACTACCACTATCAGATTAGAGCCATAAGGGCACTAGGCATCTATCACCCCACTACCACTATCAGATTAGAGCCATAAAGGCACTAGGCATCTACCACCCCACTACCACTATCAGATTAGAGCCATAATGGAGACTAGGTATCTACCACCCCACTACCACTATCAGATTAGAGCCATAAGGGCACTAGGCATCTATCACCACACTACCACTATCAGATTAGAGCAATAAAGGCACTAGGCATCTACCACCCCACTACCACTATCAGATTAGAGCCGTAATGGAGACTAGGCATCTACCACCCCACTACCACTATCAGATTAGAGCCATAAGGGCACTAGGCATCTACCACCCCACTACCACTATCAGATTAGAGCCATAAAGGCACTAGGCATCTACCACCCCACTACCACTATCAGATTAGAGCCATAATGGAGACTAGGTATCTACCACCCCACTACCACTATCAGATTAGAGCCATAATGGAGACTAGGTATCTACCACCCCACTACCACTACCAGATTAGAGCCATAATGGAGACTAGGTATCTACCACACCACTACCACTACCAGATTATAGCCATAATGGAGACTAGGTATCTACCACCCCACTACCACTATCAGATTAGAGCCATAAGGGCACTAGGCATCTATCACCCCACTACCACTATCAGATTAGAGCCATAAAGGCACTAGGCATCTACCACCCCACTACCACTATCAGATTAGAGCCATAATGGAGACTAGGTATCTACCACCCCACTACCACTATCAGATTAGAGCCATAAGGGCACTAGGCATCTACCACCCCACTATCACTATCAGATTAGAGCCATAATGGAGACTAGGTATCTACCACCCCACTACCACTATCAGATTAGAGCCATAAGGGCACTAGGCATCTATCACCCCACTACCACTATCAGATTAGAGCCATAAAGGCACTAGGCATCTACCACCCCACTACCACTATCAGATTAGAGCCATAATGGAGACTAGTATCTACCACCCCACTACCACTATCAGATTAGAGCCATAATGGAGACTAGGTATCTACCACCCCACTACCACTATCAGATTAGAGCCATAAGGGCACTAGGCATCTATCACCCCACTACCACTATCAGATTAGAGCCATAAAGGCACTAGGCATCTACCACCCCACTACCACTATCAGATTAGAGCCATAATGGAGACTAGGTATCTACCACCCCACTACCACTATCAGATTAGAGCCATAAGGGCACTAGGCATCTATCACCCCACTACCACTATCAGATTAGAGCCATAAAGGCACTAGGCATCTACCACCCCACTACCACTATCAGATTAGAGCCATAATGGAGACTAGGTATCTACCACCCCACTACCACTATCAGATTAGAGCCATAAGGGCACTAGGCATCTACCACCCCACTATCACTATCAGATTAGAGCCATAATGGAGACTAGGTATCTACCACCCCACTACCACTATCAGATTAGAGCCATAAGGGCACTAGGCATCTATCACCCCACTACCACTATCAGATTAGAGCCATAAAGGCACTAGGCATCTACCACCCCACTACCACTATCAGATTAGAGCCATAATGGAGACTATGTATCTACCACCCCACTACCACTATCAGATTAGAGCCATAATGGAGAATAGGTTTCTACCACCCCACTACCACTACCAGATTAGAGCCATAATGGAGACTAGGTATCTACCACACCACTACCACTACCAGATTAGAGCCATAATGGAGACTAGGTATCTACCACCCCACTACCACTATCATATTAGAGCCATAATTGAGACTAGGTATCTACCACCCCACTACCACTATCAGATTAGAGCCATAATGGAGACTAGGTATCTACCACCCGTCTACCACTACCAGATTAGAGCCATAATGGAGACTAGGTATCTATCACCCCACTACCACTATCAGATTAGAGCCATAAGGGCACTAGGCATCTATCACCCCACTACCACTATCAGATTAGAGCCATAAAGACACTAGGCATCTATCACCCCACTACCACTATCAGATTAGAGCCATAAAGGCACTAGGCATCTACCACCCCACTACCACTGTCAGATTAGAGCCATAATGGAGACTAGGTATCTACCACACCACTACCACTACCAGATTAGAGCCATAATGGAGACTAGGTATCTACCACCCCACTACCACTATCAGATTAGAACCATAATTGAGACTAGGTATCTACCACCCCACTACCTCTATCAGATTAGAGCCATAATGGAGAGTAGGTATCTTCCACCCCACTACCACTATCAGATACAGTACGAGCCATAATGGAGACTAGGTATCTACCACCCCACTACCACTATCAGATTAGAGCCATAATGGAGACTAGGTATCTACCACCCGTCTACCACTACCAGATTAGAGCCATAATGGAGACTAGGTATCTACCACCCCACTACCACTATCAGATTAGAGCCATAAGGGCACTAGGCATCTATCACCCCACTACCACTATCAGATTAGAGCCATAAAGACACTAGGCATCTATCACCCCACTACCACTATCAGATTAGAGCCATAAAGGCACTAAGCATCTACCACCCCACTACCACTGTCAGATTAGAGCCATTTGGAGACTAGGTATCTACCACCCTACTACCACTATCAGATTAGAGCCATAAGGGCACTAGGCATCTACCACCCCACTACCACTATCAGATTAGAGCCATAAAGGCACTAGGCATCTACCACCCCAATACCACTATCAGATTAGAGCCATAATGGAGACTAGGTATCTACCACCCCACTACCACTGTCAGATTAGAGCCATTTGGAGACTAGGTATCTACCACCCTACTACCACTATCAGATTAGAGCCATAAGGGCACTAGGCATCTACCACCCCACTACCACTATCAGATTAGAGCCATAAAGGCACTAGGCATCTACCACCCCAATACCACTATCAGATTAGAGCCATAATGGAGACTAGGTATCTACCACCCCACTACCACTATCAGATTAGAGCCATAATGGAGACTAGGTATCTACCACCCCACTACCACTACCAAATTATAGCCATAATGGAAACTAGGTATCTACCACCCCACTACCACTATCAGATTAGAGCCATAATGGAGACTAGGTATCTACCACCCCACTACCACTATCAGATTAGAGCCATAATGGAGACTAGGTATCTACCACCCCACTACCACTATCAGATTAGAGCCATAATGGAGAGTAGGTATCTACCACACCACTACCTCTATCAGATTAGAGCCATAATGGAGAGTAGGTATCTTCCACCCCACTACCACTATCAGATTAGAGCCATAATGGAGACTAGGTATCTACCACCCCACTACCACTATCAGATTAGAGCCATAATGGAGACTAGGTATCTACCACCCCACTACCACTATCAGATTGGAGCCATAAGGGCACTAGGCATCTACCACCCCACTACCACTATCAGATTAGAGCCATAATGGAGACTAGGTTTCTACCACCCCACTACCACTATCAGATTAGAGCCATAATGGAGACTAGGTATCTACCACCCCACTACCACTATCAGATTAGAGACATAATGGAGACTAGGTATCTACCACACCACTACCTCTTTCAGATTAGAGCCATAATGGAGAGTAGGTATCTTCCACCCCACTACCACTATCAGATTAGAGCCATAATGGAGACTAGGTATCTACCACCCCACTACCACTATCAGATTAGAGCCATAATGGAGACTAGGTATCTACCACCCCACTACCACTATCAGATTAGAGCCATAAGGGCACTAGGCATCTACCACCCCACTACCACTATCAGATTAGAGCCATAAAGGCACTAGGCATCTACCACCCCACTACCACTATTAGATTAGAGCCATAATGGAGACTAGGTATCTACCACCCCACTACCACTATCGGATTAGAGCCATAATGGAGACTAGGTATCTACCACCCCACTACCACTATCAGATTAGAGCCATAAGGGCACTAGGCATCTATCACCACACTACCACTATCAGATTAGAGCCATAAAGGAACTAGGCATCTACCACCCCACTACCACTATCAGATTAGAGCCATAATGGAGACTAGGCATCTACCACCCCACTACCACTATCAGATTAGAGCCATAAGGGCACTAGGCATCTACCACCCCACTACCACTATCAGATTAGTGCCATAAAGGCACTAGGCATCTACCACCCCAACACCACTATCAAATTAGAGCCATAATGGAGACTAGGTATCTACCACCACACTACCACTATCAGATTAGAGCCATAATGGAGACTAGGTATCTACCACCCCACTACCACTATCAGATTAGAGCCATAAAGGCACTAGGCATCTACCACCCCACTACCACTATCAGATTAGAGCCATAATGGAGACTATGTATCTACCACCCCACTACCACTATCAGATTAGAGCCATAATGGAGAATAGGTTTCTACCACCCCACTACCACTACCAGATTAGAGCCATAATGGAGACTAGGTATCTACCACACCACTACCACTACCAGATTAGAGCCATAATGGAGACTAGGTATCTACCACCCCACTACCACTATCAGATTAGAGCCATAATTGAGACTAGGTATCTACCACCCCACTACCACTATCAGATTAGAGCCATAATGGAGACTAGGTATCTACCACCCGTCTACCACTACCAGATTAGAGCCATAATGGAGACTAGGTATCTACCACCCCACTACCACTATCAGATTAGAGCCATAAGGGCACTAGGCATCTATCACCCCACTACCACTATCAGATTAGAGCCATAAAGACACTAGGCATCTATCACCCCACTACCACTATCAGATTAGAGCCATAAAGGCACTAGGCATCTACCACCCCACTACCACTGTCAGATTAGAGCCATAATGGAGACTAGGTATCTACCAAACCACTACCACTACCAGATTAGAGCCATAATGGAGACTAGGTATCTACCACCCCACTACCACTATCAGATTAGAACCATAATTGAGACTAGGTATCTACCACCCCACTACCTCTATCAGATTAGAGCCATAATGGAGAGTAGGTATCTTCCACCCCACTACCACTATCAGATACGAGCCATAATGGAGACTAGGTATCTACCACCCCACTACCACTATCAGATTAGAGCCATAATGGAGACTAGGTATCTACCACCCGTCTACCACTACCAGATTAGAGCCATAATGGAGACTAGGTATCTACCACCCCACTACCACTATCAGATTAGAGCCATAAGGGCACTAGGCATCTATCACCCCACTACCACTATCAGATTAGAGCCATAAAGACACTAGGCATCTATCACCCCACTACCACTATCAGATTAGAGCCATAAAGGTACTAAGCATCTACCACCCCACTACCACTGTCAGATTAGAGCCATTTGGAGACTAGGTATCTACCACCCTACTACCACTATCAGATTAGAGCCATAAGGGCACTAGGCATCTACCACCCCACTACCACTATCAGATTAGAGCCATAAAGGCACTAGGCATCTACCACCCCAATACCACTATCAGATTAGAGCCATAATGGAGACTAGGTATCTACCACCCCACTACCACTATTAGATTAGAGCCATAATGGAGACTAGGTATCTACCACCCCACTACCACTACCAAATTATAGCCATAATGGAAACTAGGTATCTACCACCCCACTACCACTATCAGATTAGAGCCATAATGGAGACTAGGTATCTACCACCCCACTACCACTATCAGATTAGAGCCATAATGGAGACTAGGTATCTACCACCCCACTACCACTATCAGATTAGAGCCATAATGGAGAGTAGGTATCTACCACACCACTACCTCTATCAGATTAGAGCCATAATGGAGAGTAGGTATCTTCCACCCCACTACCACTATCAGATTAGAGCCATAATGGAGACTAGGTATCTACCACCCCACTACCACTATCAGATTAGAGCCATAATGGAGACTAGGTATCTACCACCCCACTACCACTATCAGATTAGAGCCATAAGGGCACTAGGCATCTACCACCCCACTACCACTATCAGATTAGAGCCATAATGGAGACTAGGTTTCTACCACCCCACTACCACTATCAGATTAGAGCCATAATGGAGACTAGGTATCTACCACCCCACTACCACTATCAGATTAGAGACATAATGGAGACTAGGTATCTACCACACCACTACCTCTTTCAGATTAGAGCCATAATGGAGAGTAGGTATCTTCCACCCCACTACCACTATCAGATTAGAGCCATAATGGAGACTAGGTATCTACCACCCCACTACCACTATCAGATTAGAGCCATAATGGAGACTAGGTATCTACCACCCCACTACCACTATCAGATTAGAGCCATAAGGGCACTAGGCATCTACCACCCCACTACCACTATCAGATTAGAGCCATAAAGGCACTAGGCATCTACCACCCCACTACCACTATTAGATTAGAGCCATAATGGAGACTAGGTATCTACCACCCCACTACCACTATCAGATTAGAGCCATAATGGAGACTAAGTATCTACCACCCCACTACCACTATCAGATTAGAGCCATAAGGGCACTAGGCATCTATCACCACACTACCACTATCAGATTAGAGCCATAAAGGCACTAGGCATCTACCACCCCACTACCACTATCAGATTAGAGCCATAATGGAGACTAGGCATCTACCACCCCACTACCACTATCAGATTAGAGCCATAAGGGCACTAGGCATCTACCACCCCACTACCACTATCAGATTAGAGCCATAAAGGCACTAGGCATCTACCACCCCAACACCACTATCAAATTAGAGCCATAATGGAGACTAGGTATCTACCACCACACTACCACTATCAGATTAGAGCCATAATGGAGACTAGGTATCTACCACCCCACTACCACTACCAGATTAGAGCCATAATGGAGACTAGGTATCTACCACACCACTACCACTACCAGATTAGAGCCATAATGGAGACTAGGTATCTACCACCCCACTACCACTATCAGATTAGAGCCATAATGGAGACTAGGTATCTTCCACCCCACTACCACTACCAGATTAGAGCCATTTGGAGACTAGGTATCTACCACCCTACTACCACTATCAGATTAGAGCCATACGGGCACTAGGCATCTACCACCCCACTACCACTATCAGATTAGAGCCATAAAGGCACTAGGCATCTACCACCCCAATACCACTATCAGATTAGAGCCATAATGGAGACTAGGTATCTACCACCCCACTACCACTGTCAGATTAGAGCCATTTGGAGACTAGGTATCTACCACCCTACTACCACTATCAGATTAGAGCCATAAGGGCACTAGGCATCTACCACCCCACTACCACTATCAGATTAGAGCCATAAAGGCACTAGGCATCTACCACCCCAATACCACTATCAGATTAGAGCCATAATGGAGACTAGGTATCTACCACCCCACTACCACTATTAGATTAGAGCCATAATGGAGACTAGGTATCTACCACCCCACTACCACTACCAAATTATAGCCATAATGGAAACTAGGTATCTACCACCCCACTACCACTATCAGATTAGAGCCATAATGGAGACTAGGTATCTACCACCCCACTACCACTATCAGATTAGAGCCATAATGGAGACTAGGTATCTACCACCCCACTACCACTATCAGATTAGAGCCATAATGGAGAGTAGGTATCTACCACACCACTACCTCTATCAGATTAGAGCCATAATGGAGAGTAGGTATCTTCCACCCCACTACCACTATCAGATTAGAGCCATAATGGAGACTAGGTATCTACCACCCCACTACCACTATCAGATTAGAGCCATAATGGAGACTAGGTATCTACCACCCCACTACCACTATCAGATTAGAGCCATAAGGGCACTAGGCATCTACCACCCCACTACCACTATCAGATTAGAGCCATAATGGAGACTAGGTTTCTACCACCCCACTACCACTATCAGATTAGAGCCATAATGGAGACTAGGTATCTACCACCCCACTACCACTATCAGATTAGAGACATAATGGAGACTAGGTATCTACCACACCACTACCTCTTTCAGATTAGAGCCATAATGGAGAGTAGGTATCTTCCACCCCACTACCACTATCAGATTAGAGCCATAATGGAGACTAGGTATCTACCACCCCACTACCACTATCAGATTAGAGCCATAATGGAGACTAGGTATCTACCACCCCACTACCACTATCAGATTAGAGCCATAAGGGCACTAGGCATCTACCACCCCACTACCACTATCAGATTAGAGCCATAAAGGCACTAGGCATCTACCACCCCACTACCACTATTAGATTAGAGCCATAATGGAGACTAGGTATCTACCACCCCACTACCACTATCAGATTAGAGCCATAATGGAGACTAGGTATCTACCACCCCACTACCACTATCAGATTAGAGCCATAAGGGCACTAGGCATCTATCACCACACTACCACTATCAGATTAGAGCCATAAAGGCACTAGGCATCTACCACCCCACTACCACTATCAGATTAGAGCCATAATGGAGACTAGGCATCTACCACCCCACTACCACTATCAGATTAGAGCCATAAGGGCACTAGGCATCTACCACCCCACTACCACTATCAGATTAGAGCCATAAAGGCACTAGGCATCTACCACCCCAACACCACTATCAAATTAGAGCCATAATGGAGACTAGGTATCTACCACCACACTACCACTATCAGATTAGAGCCATAATGGAGACTAGGTATCTACCACCCCACTACCACTATCAGATTAGAGCCATAAAGGCACTAGGCATCTACCACCCCACTACCACTATCAGATTAGAGCCATAATGGAGACTATGTATCTACCACCCCACTACCACTATCAGATTAGAGCCATAATGGAGAATAGGTTTCTACCACCCCACTACCACTACCAGATTAGAGCCATAATGGAGACTAGGTATCTACCACACCACTACCACTACCAAATTAGAGCCATAATGGAGACTAGGTATCTACCACCCCACTACCACTATCAGATTAGAGCCATAATTGAGACTAGGTATCTACCACCCCACTACCACTATCAGATTAGAGCCATAATGGAGACTAGGTATCTACCACCCGTCTACCACTACCAGATTAGAGCCATAATGGAGACTAGGTATCTACCACCCCACTACCACTATCAGATTAGAGCCATAAGGGCACTAGGCATCTATCACCCCACTACCACTATCAGATTAGAGCCATAAAGACACTAGGCATCTATCACCCCACTACCACTATCAGATTAGAGCCATAAAGGCACTAGGCATCTACCACCCCACTACCACTGTCAGATTAGAGCCATAATGGAGACTAGGTATCTACCAAACCACTACCACTACCAGATTAGAGCCATAATGGAGACTAGGTATCTACCACCCCACTACCACTATCAGATATGAACCATAATTGAGACTAGGTATCTACCACCCCACTACCTCTATCAGATTAGAGCCATAATGGAGAGTAGGTATCTTCCACCCCACTACCACTATCAGATACGAGCCATAATGGAGACTAGGTATCTACCACCCCACTACCACTATCAGATTAGAGCCATAATGGAGACTAGGTATCTACCACCCGTCTACCACTACCAGATTAGAGCCATAATGGAGACTAGGTATCTACCACCCCACTACCACTATCAGATTAGAGCCATAAGGGCACTAGGCATCTATCACCCCACTACCACTATCAGATTAGAGCCATAAAGACACTAGGCATCTATCACCCCACTACCACTATCAGATTAGAGCCATAAAGGCACTAAGCATCTACCACCCCACTACCACTGTCAGATTAGAGCCATTTGGAGACTAGGTATCTACCACCCTACTACCACTATCAGATTAGAGCCATAAGGGCACTAGGCATCTACCACCCCACTACCACTATCAGATTAGAGCCATAAAGGCACTAGGCATCTACCACCCCAATACCACTATCAGATTAGAGCCATAATGGAGACTAGGTATCTACCACCCCACTACCACTATTAGATTAGAGCCATAATGGAGACTAGGTATCTACCACCCCACTACCACTACCAAATTATAGCAATAATGGAAACTAGGTATCTACCACCCCACTACCACTATCAGATTAGAGCCATAATGGAGACTAGGTATCTACCACCCCACTACCACTATCAGATTAGAGCCATAATGGAGACTAGGTATCTACCACCCCACTACCACTATCAGATTAGAGCCATAATGGAGAGTAGGTATCTACCACACCACTACCTCTATCAGATTAGAGCCATAATGGAGAGTAGGTATCTTCCACCCCACTACCACTATCAGATTAGAGCCATAATGGAGACTAGGTATCTACCACCCCACTACCACTATCAGATTAGAGCCATAATGGAGACTAGGTATCTACCACCCCACTACCACTATCAGATTAGAGCCATAAGGGCACTAGGCATCTACCACCCCACTACCACTGTCAGATTAGAGCCATAATGGAGACTAGGTTTCTACCACCCCACTACCACTATCAGATTAGAGCCATAATGGAGACTAGGTATCTACCACCCCACTACCACTATCAGATTAGAGACATAATGGAGACTAGGTATCTACCACACCACTACCTCTTTCAGATTAGAGCCATAATGGAGAGTAGGTATCTTCCACCCCACTACCACTATCAGATTAGAGCCATAATGGAGACTAGGTATCTACCACCCCACTACCACTATCAGATTAGAGCCATAATGGAGACTAGGTATCTACCACCCCACTACCACTATCAGATTAGAGCCATAAGGGCACTAGGCATCTACCACCCCACTACCACTATCAGATTAGAGCCATAAAGGCACTAGGCATCTACCACCCCACTACCGCTATTAGATTAGAGCCATAATGGAGACTAGGTATCTACCACCCCACTACCACTATCAGATTAGAGCCATAATGGAGACTAGGTATCTACCACCCCACTACCACTATCAGATTAGAGCCATAAGGGCACTAGGCATCTATCACCACACTACCACTATCAGATTAGAGCCATAAAGGCACTAGGCATCTACCACCCCACTACCACTATCAGATTAGAGCCATAATGGAGACTAGGCATCTACCACCCCACTACCACTATCAGATTAGAGCCATAAGGGCACTAGGCATCTACCACCCCACTACCACTATCAGATTAGAGCCATAAAGGCACTAGGCATCTACCACCCCAACACCACTATCAAATTAGAGCCATAATGGAGACTAGGTATCTACCACCACACTACCACTATCAGATTAGAGCCATAATGGAGACTATGTATCTACCACCCCACTACCACTACCAGATTAGAGCCATAATGGAGACTAGGTATCTACCACACCACTACCACTACCAGATTAGAGCCATAATGGAGACTAGGTATCTACCACCCCACTACCACTATCAGATTAGAGCCATAATGGAGACTAGGTATCTTCCACCCCACTACCACTACCAGATTAGAGCCATAATGGAGACTAGGTATCTACCACCCCACTACCACTACCAAATTAGAGCCATAATGGAGACTAGGTATCTACCACCCCACTACCACTATCAGATTAGAGCCATAATGGAGACTAGGTATCTACCACCCCACTACCACTATCAGATTAGAGCCATAAGGGCACTAGGCATCTATCACCCCACTACCACTATCAGATTAGAGCCATAAAGGCACTAGGCATCTACCACCCCACTACCACTATCAGATTAGAGCCATAATGGAGACTAGGTATCTACCACCCCACTACCACTATCAGATTAGAGCCATAAGGGCACTAGGCATCTACCACCCCACTACCACTATCAGATTAGAGCCATAAAGGCACTAGGCATCTACCACCCCACTTCCACTATCAGATTAGAGCCATAATGGAGACTAGGTATCTACCACCCCACTACCACTATCAGATTAGAGCCATAAGGGCACTAGGCATCTACCACCCCACTACCACTATCAGATTAGAGCCATAAAGGCACTAGGCATCTACCACCCCACTTCCACTATCAGATTAGAGCCATAATGGAGACTAGGTATCTACCACCCCACTACCACTATCAGATTAGAGCCATAAAGGCACTAGGCATCTACCACCCCACTACCACTATCAGATTAGAGCCATAATGGAGACTAGGTATCTACCACCCCACTACCACTATCAGATTAGAGCCATAATGGAGACTAGGTATCTACCACCCCACTACCACTATCAGATTAGAGCCATAAGGGCACTAGGCATCTATCACCACACTACCACTATCAGATTAGAGCCATAAAGGCACTAGGCATCTACCACCCCACTACCACTATCAGATTAGAGCCATAATGGAGACTAGGCATCTACCACCCCACTACCACTATCAGATTAGAGCCATAAGGGCACTAGGCATCTACCACCCCACTACCACTATCAGATTAGAGCCATAAAGGCACTAGGCATCTACCACCCCAACACCACTATCAAATTAGAGCCATAATGGAGACTAGGTATCTACCACCACACTACCACTATCAGATTAGAGCCATAATGGAGACTAGGTATCTACCACCCCACTACCACTATCAGATTAGAGCCATAAGGGCACTAGGCATCTATCACCCCACTACCACTATCAGATTAGAGCCATAAAGGCACTAGGCATCTACCACCCCACTTCCACTATCAGATTAGAGCCATAATGGAGACTAGGTATCTACCACCCCACTACCACTATCAGATTAGAGCCATAAAGGCACTAGGCATCTACCACCCCACTACCACTATCAGATTAGAGCCATAATGGAGACTAGGTATCTACCACCCCACTACCACTATCAGATTAGAGCCATAATGGAGACTAGGTATCTACCACCCCACTACCACTATCAGATTAGAGCCATAAGGGCACTAGGCATCTATCACCACACTACCACTATCAGATTAGAGCCATAAAGGCACTAGGCATCTACCACCCCACTACCACTATCAGATTAGAGCCATAATGGAGACTAGGTATCTACCACCCCACTACCACTATCAGATTAGAGCCATAAGGGCACTAGGCATCTGCCACCCCACTACCACTATCAGATTAGAGCCATAAAGGCACTAGGCATCTACCACCCCAACACCACTATCAAATTAGAGCCATAATGGAGACTAGGTATCTACCACCACACTACCACTATCAGATTAGAGCCATAATGGAGACTAGGTATCTACCACCCCACTACCACTACCAGATTAGAGCCATAATGGAGACTAGGTATCTACCACACCACTACCACTATCAGATTAGAGCCATAAGGGCACTAGGCATCTATCACCACACTACCACTATCAGATTAGAGCCATAAAGGCACTAGGCATCTACCACCCCACTACCACTATCAGATTAGAGCCATAATGGAGACTAGGCATCTACCACCCCACTACCACTATCAGATTAGAGCCATAAGGGCACTAGGCATCTGCCACCCCACTACCACTATCAGATTAGAGCCATAAAGGCACTAGGCATCTACCACCCCAACACCACTATCAAATTAGAGCCATAATGGAGACTAGGTATCTACCACCACACTACCACTATCAGATTAGAGCCATAATGGAGACTAGGTATCTACCACCCCACTACCACTACCAGATTAGAGCCATAATGGAGACTAGGTATCTACCACCCCACTACCACTATCAGATTAGAGCCATAATGGAGACTAGGTATCTACCACCCCACTACCACTATCAGATTAGAGCCATAAGGGCACTAGGCATCTACCACCCCACTACCACTATCAGATTAGAGCCATAATGGAGACTAGGTTTCTACCACCCCACTACCACTATCAGATTAGAGCCATAATGGAGACTAGGTATCTACCACCCCACTACCACTATCAGATTAGAGACATAATGGAGACTAGGTATCTACCACACCACTACCTCTTTCAGATTAGAGCCATAATGGAGAGTAGGTATCTTCCACCCACTACCACTATCAGATTAGAGCCATAATGGAGACTAGGTATCTACCACCCCACTACCACTATCAGATTAGAGCCATAATGGAGACTAGGTATCTACCACCCCACTACCACTATCAGATTAGAGCCATAAGGGCACTAGGCATCTACCACCCCACTACCACTATCAGATTAGAGCCATAAAGGCACTAGGCATCTACCACCCCACTACCACTATTAGATTAGAGCCATAATGGAGACTAGGTATCTACCACCCCACTACCACTATCAGATTAGAGCCATAATGGAGACTAGGCATCTATCACCACACTACCACTATCAGATTAGAGCCATAATGGAGACTAGGCATCTACCACCCCACTACCACTATCAGATTAGAGCCATAAGGGCACTAGGCATCTACCACCCCACTACCACTATCAGATTAGAGCCATAAAGGCACTAGGCATCTACCACCCCAACACCACTATCAAATTAGAGCCATAATGGAGACTAGGTATCTACCACCACACTACCACTATCAGATTAGAGCCATAATGGAGACTAGGTATCTACCACCCCACTACCACTACCAGATTAGAGCCATAATGGAGACTAGGTATCTACCACACCACTACCACTACCAGATTAGAGCCATAATGGAGACTAGGTATCTACCACCCCACTACCACTATCAGATTAGAGCCATAATGGAGACTAGGTATCTTCCACCCCACTACCACTACCAGATTAGAGCCATAATGGAGACTAGGTATCTACCACCCCACTACCACTACCAAATTAGAGCCATAATGGAGACTAGGTATCTACCACCCCACTACCACTATCAGATTAGAGCCATAATGGAGACTAGGTATCTACCACCCCACTACCACTATCAGATTAGAGCCATAAGGGCACTAGGCATCTATCACCCCACTACCACTATCAGATTAGAGCCATAAAGGCACTAGGCATCTACCACCCCACTACCACTATCAGATTAGAGCCATAATGGAGACTAGGTATCTACCACCCCACTACCACTATCAGATTAGAGCCATAAGGGCACTAGGCATCTACCACCCCACTACCACTATCAGATTAGAGCCATAAAGGCACTAGGCATCTACCACCCCACTACCACTATAAGATTAGAGCCATAATGGAGACTAGGTATCTACCACCCCACTACCACTATCAGATTAGAGCCATAATGGAGACTAGGTATCTACCACCCCACTACCACTATCAGATTAGAGCCATAAGGGCACTAGGCATCTATCACCCCACTACCACTATCAGATTAGAGCCATAAAGGCACTAGGCATCTACCACCCCACTTCCACTATCAGATTAGAGCCATAATGGAGACTAGGTATCTACCACCCCACTACCACTATCAGATTAGAGCCATAAAGGCACTAGGCATCTACCACCCCACTACCACTATCAGATTAGAGCCATAATGGAGACTAGGTATCTACCACCCCACTACCACTATCAGATTAGAGCCATAATGGAGACTAGGTATCTACCACCCCACTACCACTATCAGATTAGAGCCATAAGGGCACTAGGCATCTATCACCACACTACCACTATCAGATTAGAGCCATAAAGGCACTAGGCATCTACCAACCCACTACCACTATCAGATTAGAGCCATAATGGAGACTAGGCATCTACCACCCCACTACCACTATCAGATTAGAGCCATAAGGGCACTAGGCATCTACCACCCCACTACCACTATCAGATTAGAGCCATAAAGGCACTAGGCATCTACCACCCCAACACCACTATCAAATTAGAGCCATAATGGAGACTAGGTATCTACCACCACACTACCACTATCAGATTAGAGCCATAATGGAGACTAGGTATCTACCACCCCACTACCACTACCAGATTAGAGCCATAATGGAGACTAGGTATCTACCACACCACTACCACTACCAGATTAGAGCCATAATGGAGACTAGGTATCTACCACCCCACTACCACTATCAGATTAGAGCCATAATGGAGACTAGGTATCTTCCACCCCACTACCACTACCAGATTAGAGTCATAATGGAGACTAGGTATCTACCACCCCACTACCACTACCAGATTAGAGCCATAATGGAGACTAGGTATCTACCACCCCACTACCACTATCAGATTAGAGCCAGAATGGAGACTAGGTATCTACCACCCCACTACCACTATCAGATTAGAGCCATAAGGGCACTAGGCATCTACCACCCCACTACCACTATCAGATTAGAGCCATAAAGGCACTAGGCATCTACCACCCCACTACCACTATCAGATTAGAGCCATAATGGAGACTAGGTATCTACCACCCCACTACCACTATCAGATTAGAGCCATAAGGGCACTAGGCATCTACCACCCCACTACCACTATCAGATTAGAGCCATAAAGGCACTAGGCATCTACCACCCCACTACCACTAACAGATTAGAGCCATAATGGAGACTAGGTATCTACCACCCCACTACCACTATCAGATTAGAGCCATAATGGAGACTAGGTATCTACCACCCCACTACCACTATCAGATTAGAGCCATAAGGGCACTAGGCATCTATCACCCCACTACCACTATCAGATTAGAGCCATAAAGGCACTAGGCATCTACCACCCCACTTCCACTATCAGATTAGAGCCATAATGGAGACTAGGTATCTACCACCCCACTACCACTATCAGATTAGAGCCATAAAGGCACTAGGCATCTACCACCCCACTACCACTATCAGATTAGAGCCATAATGGAGACTAGGTATCTACCACCCCACTACCACTATCAGATTAGAGCCATAATGGAGACTAGGTATCTACCAACCCACTACCACTACCAGATTAGAGCCATAATGGAGACTAGGTATCTACCACACCACTTCTACTACCAGATTAGAGCCATAATGGAGACTAGGTATCTACCACCCCACTACCACTATCAGATTAGAGCCATAATGGAGACTAGGTATCTTCCACCCCACTACCACTACCAGATTAGAGCCATAATGGAGACTAGGTATCTACCACCCCACTACCACTACCAAATTAGAGCCATAATGGAGACTAGGTATCTACCACCCCACTACCACTATCAGATTAGAGCAATAATGGAGACTAGGTATCTACCACCCCACTACCACTATCAGATTAGAGCCATAAGGGCACTAGGCATCTATCACCCCACTACCACTATTAGATTAGAGCCATAAAGGCACTAGGCATCTACCACCCCACTACCACTATCAGATTAGAGCCATAATGGAGACTAGGTATCTATCACCCCACTACCACTATCAGATTAGAGCCATAAAGGCACTAGGCATCTACCACCCCACTACCACTATCAGATTAAAGCCATAAAGGCACTAGGCATCTACCACCCCACTACCACTATCAGATTAGAGCCATAATGGAGACTAGGTATCTACCACCCCACTACCACTATCAGATTAGAGCCATAAGGGCACTAGGCATCTATCACCCCACTACCACTATCAGATTAGAGCAATAAAGGCACTAGGCATCTACCACCCCACTTCCACTATCAGATTAGAGCCATAATGGAGACTAGGTATCTACCACCCCACTACCACTATCATATTAGAGCCATAAGGGCACTAGGCATCTACCACCCCACTATCACTATCAGATTAGAGCCATAATGGAGACTAGGTATCTGCCACCCCACTACCACTATCAGATTAAAGCCATAAGGGCACTAGACATCTACCACCCCACAACCACTATCAGATTAGAGCCATAATGGAGACTAGGTATCTACCACCCCACTACCTCTATCAGATTAGAGCCATAATGGAGACTAGGTATCTCCCACCCCACTACCACTATCAGATTAGAGCCATAATGGAGACTAGGTATCTACCACCCCACTACCACTATCAGATTAGAGCCATAATGGAGACTAGACATCTACCACTATCAGATTAGAGCCATAAGGGTACTAGACATCTACCACCCCACTACCACTATCAGATTAGAGCCATAATGGAGACTGGGTATCTACCACCCCACTATATCTATCAGATTAGAGCCATAATGGAGACTAGGTATCTCCCACTCCACTACCACTATCAGATTAGAGTCATAATGGAGACTAGGTATCTACCACCCCACTACCACTATCAGATTAGAGCCATAAGGGCACTAGGCATCTATCACCACACTACCACTATCAGATTAGAGCCATAAAGGCACTAGGCATCTACCACCCCACTACCACTATCAGATTAGAGCCATAATGGAGACTAGGCATCTACCACCCCACTACCACTATCAGATTAGAGCCATAAGGGCACTAGGCATCTACCACCCCACTACTACTATCAGATTAGAGCCATAAAGGCACTAGGTATCTACCACCCCACTACCACTATCAGATTAGAGCCATAATGGAGACTAGGTATCTACCACCCCACTACCACTATCAGATTAGAGCCATAATGGAGACTAGGTATCTACCACCCCACTACCACTACCAGATTAGAGCCACAATGGAGACTAGGTATCTACCACACCACTACCACTACCAGATTAGAGCCATAATGGAGACTAGGTATCTACCACCCCACTACCACTATCAGATTAGAGCCATAAGTGCACTAGGCATCTATCACCCCACTACCACCATCAGATTAGAGCCATAAAGGCACTAGGCATCTACCACCCCACTACCACTATCAGATTAGAGCCATAATGGAGACTAGGTATCTACCACCCCACTACCACTATCAGATTAGAGCCATAAGGGCACTAGGCATCTACCACCCCACTATCACTATCAGATTAGAGCCATAATGGAGACTAGGTATCTACCACCCCACTACCACTATCAGATTAGAGCCATAAGGGCACTAGGCATCTATCACCCCACTACCACTATCAGATTAGAGCCATAAAAGCACTAGGCATCTACCACCCCACTACCACTATCAGATTAGAGCCATAATGGAGACTAGGTATCTACCACCCCACTACCACTATCAGATTAGAGACATAATGGAGACTAGGTATCTACCACCCCACTACCACTATCAGATTAGAGCCATAAGGGCACTAGGCATCTATCACCCCACTACCACTATCAGATTAGAGCCATAAAGGCACTAGGCATCTACCACCCCACTACCACTATCAGATTAGAGCCATAATGGAGACTAGGTATCTACCACACCACTACCACTATCAGATTAGAGCCATAAGGGCACTAGGCATCTACCACCCCACTATCACTATCAGATTAGAGCCATAATGGAGACTAGGTATCTACCACCCCACTACCACTATCAGATTAGAGCCATAATGGAGACTAGGTATCTACCACCCCACTACCACTATCAGATTAGAGCCATAATGGAGACTAGACATCTACCACTATCAGATTAGAGCCATAAGGGCACTAGACATCTACCACCCACTACCACTATCAGATTAGAGCCATAATGGAGACTAGGTATCTACCACCCCACTACCACTATCAGATTAGAGCCATAAGGGCACTAGGCATCTACCACCCCACTACCACTATCAGATTAGAGCCATAAAGGCACTAGGCATCTACCACCCCACTACCACTATAAGATTAGAGCCATAATGGAGACTAGGTATCTACCACCCCACTACCACTATCAGATTAGAGCCATAATGGAGACTAGGTATCTACCACCCCACTACCACTATCAGATTAGAGCAATAAGGGCACTAGGCATCTATCACCCCACTACCACTATCAGATTAGAGCCATAAAGGCACTAGGCATCTACCACCCCACTTCCACTATCAGATTAGAGCCATAATGGAGACTAGGTATCTACCACCCCACTACCACTATCAGATTAGAGCCATAAAGGCACTAGGCATCTACCACCCCACTACCACTATCAGATTAGAGCCATAATGGAGACTAGGTATCTACCACCCCACTACCACTATCAGATTAGAGCCATAATGGAGACTAGGTATCTACCACCCCACTACCACTATCAGATTAGAGCCATAAGGGCACTAGGCATCTATCACCACACTACCACTATCAGATTAGAGCCATAAAGGCACTAGGCATCTACCACCCCACTACCACTATCAGATTAGAGCCATAATGGAGACTAGGTATCTACCACACCACTACCACTACCAGATTAGAGCCATAATGGAGACTAGGTATCTACCACCCCACTACCACTATCAGATTAGAGCCATAATGGAGACTAGGTATCTTCCACCCCACTACCACTACCAGATTAGAGCCATAATGGAGACTAGGTATCTACCACCCCACTACCACTACCAAATTAGAGCCATAATGGAGACTAGGTATCTACCACCCCACTACCACTATCAGATTAGAGCAATAATGGAGACTAGGTATCTACCACCCCACTACCACTATCAGATTAGAGCCATAAGGGCACTAGGCATCTATCACCCCACTACCACTATTAGATTAGAGCCATAAAGGCACTAGGCATCTACCACACCACTACCACTATCAGATTAGAGCCATAATGGAGACTAGGTATCTATCACCCCACTACCACTATCAGATTAGAGCCATAAAGGCACTAGGCATCTACCACCCCACTACCACTATCAGATTAAGCCATAAAGGCACTAGGCATCTACCACCCCACTACCACTATCAGATTAGAGCCATAATGGAGACTAGGTATCTACCACCCCACTACCACTATCAGATTAGAGCCATAAGGGCACTAGGCATCTATCACCCCACTACCACTATCAGATTAGAGCAATAAAGGCACTAGGCATCTACCACCCCACTTCCACTATCAGATTAGAGCCATAATGGAGACTAGGTATCTACCACCCCACTACCACTATCAGATTAGAGCCATAAGGGCACTAGGCATCTACCACCCCACTATCACTATCAGATTAGAGCCATAATGGAGACTAGGTATCTGCCACCCCACTACCACTATCAGATTAAAGCCATAAGGGCACTAGACATCTACCACCCCACTACCACTATCAGATTAGAGCCATAATGGAGACTAGGTATCTACCACCCCACTACCTCTATCAGATTAGAGCCATAATGGAGACTAGGTATCTCCCACCCCACTACCACTATCAGATTAGAGCCATAATGGAGACTAGGTATCTACCACCCCACTACCACTATCAGATTAGAGCCATAATGGAGACTAGACATCTACCACTATCAGATTAGAGCCATAAGGGCACTAGACATCTACCACCCCACTACCACTATCAGATTAGAGCCATAATGGAGACTAGGTATCTACCACCCCACTACCACTATCAGATTAGAGCCATAAGGGCACTAGGCATCTACCACCCCACTACCACTATCAGATTAGAGCCATAAAGGCACTAGGCATCTACCACCCCACTACCACTATAAGATTAGAGCCATAATGGAGACTAGGTATCTACCACCCCACTACCACTATCAGATTAGAGCCATAATGGAGACTAGGTATCTACCACCCCACTACCACTATCAGATTAGAGCCATAAGGGCACTAGGCATCTATCACCCCACTACCACTATCAGATTAGAGCCATAAAGGCACTAGGCATCTACCACCCCACTTCCACTATCAGATTAGAGCCATAATGGAGACTAGGTATCTACCACCCCACTACCACTATCAGATTAGAGCCATAAAGGCACTAGGCATCTACCACCCCACTACCACTATCAGATTAGAGCCATAATGGAGACTAGGTATCTACCACCCCACTACCACTATCAGATTAGAGCCATAATGGAGACTAGGTATCTACCACCCCACTACCACTATCAGATTAGAGCCATAAGGGCACTAGGCATCTATCACCACACTACCACTATCAGATTAGAGCCATAAAGGCACTAGGCATCTACCACCCCACTACCACTATCAGATTAGAGCCATAATGGAGACTAGGTATCTACCACACCACTACCACTACCAGATTAGAGCCATAATGGAGACTAGGTATCTACCACCCCACTACCACTATCAGATTAGAGCCATAATGGAGACTAGGTATCTTCCACCCCACTACCACTACCAGATTAGAGCCATAATGGAGACTAGGTATCTACCACCCCACTACCACTACCAAATTAGAGCCATAATGGAGACTAGGTATCTACCACCCCACTACCACTATCAGATTAGAGCAATAATGGAGACTTTGTATCTACCACCCCACTACCACTATCAGATTAGAGCCATAAGGGCACTAGGCATCTATCACCCCACTACCACTATTAGATTAGAGCCATAAAGGCACTAGGCATCTACCACCCCACTACCACTATCAGATTAGAGCCATAATGGAGACTAGGTATCTATCACCCCACTACCACTATCAGATTAGAGCCATAAAGGCACTAGGCATCTACCACCCCACTACCACTATCAGATTAAAGCCATAAAGGCACTAGGCATCTACCACCCCACTACCACTATCAGATTAGAGCCATAATGGAGACTAGGTATCTACCACCCCACTACCACTATCAGATTAGAGCCATAAGGGCACTAGGCATCTATCACCCCACTACCACTATCAGATTAGAGCAATAAAGGCACTAGGCATCTACCACCCCACTTCCACTATCAGATTAGAGCCATAATGGAGACTAGGTATCTACCACCCCACTACCACTATCAGATTAGAGCCATAAGGGCACTAGGCATCTACCACCCCACTATCACTATCAGATTAGAGCCATAATGGAGACTAGGTATCTGCCACCCCACTACCACTATCAGATTAAAGCCATAAGGGCACTAGACATCTACCACCCCACTACCACTATCAGATTAGAGCCATAATGGAGACTAGGTATCTACCACCCCACTACCTCTATCAGATTAGAGCCATAATGGAGACTAGGTATCTCCCACCCCACTACCACTATCAGATTAGAGCCATAATGGAGACTAGGTATCTACCACCCCACTACCACTATCAGATTAGAGCCATAATGGAGACTAGACATCTACCACTATCAGATTAGAGCCATAAGGGTACTAGACATCTACCACCCCACTACCACTATCAGATTAGAGCCATAATGGAGACTGGGTATCTACCACCCCACTATATCTATCAGATTAGAGCCATAATGGAGACTAGGTATCTCCCACTCCACTACCACTATCAGATTAGAGTCATAATGGAGACTAGGTATCTACCACCCAACTACCACTATCAGATTAGAGCCATAAGGGCACTAGGCATCTATCACCACACTACCACTATCAGATTAGAGCCATAAAGGCACTAGGCATCTACCACCCCACTACCACTATCAGATTAGAGCCATAATGGAGACTAGGCATCTACCACCCCACTACCACTATCAGATTAGAGCCATAAGGGCACTAGGCATCTACCACCCCACTACTACTATCAGATTAGAGCCATAAAGGCACTAGGTATCTACCACCCCACTACCACTATCAGATTAGAGCCATAATGGAGACTAGGTATCTACCACCCCACTACCACTATCAGATTAGAGCCATAATGGAGACTAGGTATCTACCACCCCACTACCACTACCAGATTAGAGCCACAATGGAGACTAGGTATCTACCACACCACTACCACTACCAGATTAGAGCCATAATGGAGACTAGGTATCTACCACCCCACTACCACTATCAGATTAGAGCCATAATGGAGAGTAGGTATCTACCACCCCACTACCACTACCAAATTAGAAACATAATTGAGACTAGGTATCTACCACCACACTACCACTATCAGATTAGAGCCATAATGGAGACTAGGTATCTACCACCCCACTACCACTATCAGATTAGAGCCATACGTGCACTAGGCATCTATCACCCCACTACCACTATCAGATTAGAGCCATAAAGGCACTAGGCATCTACCACCCCACTACCACTATCAGATTAGAGCCATAATGGAGACTAGGTATCTACCACCCCACTACCACTATCAGATTAGAGCCATAAGGGCACTAGGCATCTACCACCCCACTATCACTATCAGATTAGAGCCATAATGGAGACTAGGTATCTACCACCCCACTACCACTATCAGATTAGAGCCATAAGGGCACTAGGCATCTATCACCCCACTACCACTATCAGATTAGAGCCATAAAGGCACTAGGCATCTACCACCCCACTACCACTATCAGATTAGAGCCATAATGGAGACTAGGTATCTACCACCCCACTACCACTATCAGATTAGAGCCATAATGGAGACTAGGTATCTACCACCCCACTACCACTATCAGATTAGAGCCATAAGGGCACTAGGCATCTATCACCCCACTACCACTATCAGATTAGAGCCATAAAGGCACTAGGCATCTACCACCCCACTACCACTATCAGATTAGAGCCATAATGGAGACTAGGTATCTACCACACCACTACCACTATCAGATTAGAGCCATAAGGGCACTAGGCATCTACCACCCCACTATCACTATCAGATTAGAGCCATAATGGAGACTAGGTATCTACCACCCCACTACCACTATCAGATTAGAGCCATAATGGAGACTAGGTATCTACCACCCCACTACCACTATCAGATTAGAGCCATAATGGAGAATAGGTTTCTACCACCCCACTACCACTACCAGATTAGAGCCATAATGGAGACTAGGTATCTACCACACCACTACCACTACCAGATTAGAGCCATAATGGAGACTAGGTATCTACCACCCCACTACCACTATCAGATTAGAGCCATAATGGAGACTAGGTATCTACCACCCGTCTACCACTATCAGATTAGAGCCATAATGGAGACTAGGTATCTACCACCCCACTACCACTATCAGATTAGAGCCATAATGGAGACTAGACATCTACCACTATCAGATTAGAGCCATAAGGGCACTAGGCATCTATCACCACACTACCACTATCAGATTAGAGCCATAAAGGCACTAGGCATCTACCACCCCACTACCACTATCAGATTAGAGCCATAAAGGCACTAGGCATCTACCACCCCACTACCACTATCAGATTAGAGCCATAATGGAGACTAGGTATCTACCACCCCACTACCACTATCAGATTAGAGCCATAATGGAGACTAGGTATCTACCACCCCACTACCACTACCAGATTAGAGCCATAATGGAGACTAGGTATCTACCACCCCACTACCACTATCAGATTAGAGCCATAATGGAGAGTAGGTATCTACCACCCCACTACCACTACCAAATTAGAGCCATAATGGAGACTAGGTATCTACCACCCCACTACCACTATCAGATTAGAGCCATAATGGAGACTAGGTATCTACCACCCCACTACCACTATCAGATTAGAGCCATAAGGGCACTAGGCATCTATCACCCCACTACCACTATCAGATTAGAGCCATAAAGGCACTAGGCATCTACCACCCCACTACCACTATCAGATTAGAGCCATAATGGAGACTAGGTATCTACCACCCCACTACCACTATCAGATTAGAGCCATAAGGGCACTAGGCATCTACCACCCCACTATCACTATCAGATTAGAGCCATAATGGAGACTAGGTATCTACCACCCCACTACCACTATCAGATTAGAGCCATAAGGGCACTAGGCATCTATCACCCCACTACCACTATCAGATTAGAGCCATAAAGGCACTAGGCATCTACCACCCCACTACCACTATCAGATTAGAGCCATAATGGAGACTAGGTATCTACCACCCCACTACCACTATCAGATTAGAGCCATAAGGGCACTAGGCATCTACCACCCCACTATCACTATCAGATTAGAGCCATAATGGAGACTAGGTACCTACCACCCCACTACCACTATCAGATTAGAGCCATAAGGGCACTAGGCATCTATCACCCCACTACCACTATCAGATTAGAGCCATAAAGGCAGTAGGCATCTACCACCCCACTACCACTATCAGATTAGAGCCATAATGGAGACTAGGTATCTACCACCCCACTACCACTATCAGATTAGAGCCATAATGGAGACTAGACATCTACCACTATCAGATTAGAGCCATAAGGGCACTAGGCATCTATCACCACACTACCACTATCAGATTAGAGCCATAAAGGCACTAGGCATCTACCACCCCACTACCACTATCAGATTAGAGCCATAAAGGCACTAGGCATCTACCACCCCACTACCACTATCAGATTAGAGCCATAATGGAGACTAGGTATCTACCACCCCACTACCACTATCAGATTAGAGCCATAATGGAGACTAGGTATCTACCACCCCACTACCACTACCAGATTAGAGCCATAATGGAGACTAGGTATCTACCACCCCACTACCACTATCAGATTAGAGCCATAATGGAGAGTAGGTATCTACCACCCCACTACCACTACCAAATTATAGCCATAATGGAGACTAGGTATCTACCACCCCACTACCACTATCAGATTAGAGCCATAATGGAGACTAGGTATCTACCACCCCACTACCACTATCAGATTAGAGCCATAAGGGCACTAGGCATCTATCACCCCACTACCACTATCAGATTAGAGCCATAAAGGCACTAGGCATCTACCACCCCACTACCACTATCAGATTAGAGCCATAATGGAGACTAGGTATCTACCACCCCACTACCACTATCAGATTAGAGCCATAAGGGCACTAGGCATCTACCACCCCACTATCACTATCAGATTAGAGCCATAATGGAGACTAGGTATCTACCACCCCACTACCACTATCAGATTAGAGCCATAAGGGCACTAGGCATCTATCACCCCACTACCACTATCAGATTAGAGCCATAAAGGCACTAGGCATCTACCACCCCACTACCACTATCAGATTAGAGCCATAATGGAGACTAGGTATCTACCACCCCACTACCACTATCAGATTAGAGCCATAATGGAGACTAGGTATCTACCACCCCACTACCACTATCAGATTAGAGCCATAAGGGCACTAGGCATCTATCACCCCACTACCACTATCAGATTAGAGCCATAAAGGCACTAGGCATCTACCACCCCACTACCACTATCAGATTAGAGCAATAATCAAGACTAGGTATCTACCACCCCACTACCACTATCAGATTAGAGCCATAAGGGCACTAGGCATCTACCACCCCACTATCACTATCAGATTAGAGCCATAATGGAGACTAGGTACCTACCACCCCACTACCACTATCAGATTAGAGCCATAAGGGCACTAGGCATCTATCACCCCACTACCACTATCAGATTAGAGCCATAAAGGCAGTAGGCATCTACCACCCCACTACCACTATCAGATTAGACCCATAATGGAGACTAGGTATCTACCACCCCACTACCACTATCAGATTAGAGCCATAATGGAAAATAGGTTTCTACCACCCCACTACCACTACCAGATTAGAGCAATAATGGAGACTAGGTATCTACCACACCACTACCACTACCAGATTAGAGCCATAATGGAGACTAGGTATCTACCACCCCACTACCACTATCAGATTAGAGCCATAATGGAGACTAGGTATCTACCACCCGTCTACCACTACCAGATTAGAGCCATAATGGAGACTAGGTATCTACCACCCCACTACCACTATCAGATTAGAGCCATAAAGGCACTAGGCATCTACCACCCAACTACCACTGTCAGATTACAGCCATTTGGAGACTAAGTATCTACCACCCTACTACCACTATCAGAATAGAGCCATAAGGGCACTAGGCATCTACCACCCCACTACCACTATCAGATTAGAGCCATAAAGGCACTAGGCATCTACCACCCCACTACCACTATCAGATTAGAGCCATAATGGAGACTAGGTATCTACCACCCCACTACCACTATCAGATTAGAGCCATAATGGAGACTAGGTATCTACCACACCACTACCACTACCAGATTAGAGCCATAATGGAGACTAGGTATCTACCACCCCACTACCACTATCAGATTAGAGCCATAATGGAGAGCAGGTATCTACCACCCCACTACCACTACCAAATTAGAGCCATAATGGAGACTAGGCTCCTACCACCCCACTACCACTATCAGATTAGAGCCATAATGGAGACTAGGTATCTACCACCCCACTACCACTATCAGATTAGAGCCATAAGGGCACTAGGCATCTATCACCCCACTACCACTATCAGATTAGAGCCATAAAGGCACTAGGCATCTACCACCCCACTACCACTATCAGATTAGAGCCATAATGGAGACTAGGTATCTACCACCCCACTACCACTATCAGATTAGAGCCATAAGGGCACTAGGCATCTACCACCCCACTATCACTATCAGATTAGAGCCATAATGGAGACTAGGTATCTACCACCCCACTACCACTATCAGATTAGAGCCATAAGGGCACTAGGCATCTATCACCCCACTACCACTATCAGATTAGAGCCATAAAGGCACTAGGCATCTACCACCCCACTACCACTATCAGATTAGAGCCATGATGGAGACTAGGTATCTACCACCCCACTACCACTATCAGATTAGAGCCATAATGGAGACTAGGTATCTACCACCCCACTACCACTATCAGATTAGAGCCATAAGGGCACTAGGCATCTATCACCCCACTACCACTATCAGATTAGAGCCATAAAGGCACTAGGCATCTACCACCCCACTACCACTATCAGATTAGAGCAATAATCGAGACTAGGTATCTACCATCCCACTACCACTATCAGATTAGAGCCATAAGGGCACTAGGCATCTACCACCCCACTATCACTATCAGATTAGAGCCATAATGGAGACTAGGTATCTACCACCCCACTACCACTATCAGATTAGAGCCATAAGGGCACTAGGCATCTATCACCCCACTACCACTATCACATTAGAGCCATAAAGGCACTAGGCATCTACCACCCCACTACCACTATCAGATTAGAGCCATAATGGAGACTAGGTATCTACCACCCCACTACCACTATCAGATTAGAGCCATAATGAAGAATAGGTTTCTACCACCCCACTACCACTACCAGATTAGAGCCATATGGAGACTAGGTATCTACCACCCCACTACCACTATCAGATTAGAGCCATAATGGAGACTAGGTATCTACCACCCCACTACCACTATCAGATTAGAGCCATAATGGAGACTAGACATATACCACTATCAGATTAGAGCCATAAGGGCACTAGACATCTACCACCCCACTACCACTACCAGATTAGAGCCATATGGAGACTAGGTATCTACCACCCCACTACCACTATCAGATTAGAGCCATAATGGAGACTGGGTATCTACCACCCCACTACATCTATCAGATTAGAGCCATAATGGAGACTAGGTATCTCCCACTCCACTACCACTATCAGATTAGAGCCATAATGGAGACTAGGTATCTACCACCCCACTACCACTATCAGATTAGAGCCATAAGGGCACTAGGCATCTATCACCCCACTACCACTATCACATTAGAGCCATAAAGGCACTAGGCATCTACCACCCCACTACCACTATCAGATTAGAGCCATAATGGAGACTAGGTATCTACCACCCCACTACCACTATCAGATTAGAGCCATAATGGAGAATAGGTTTCTACCACCCCACTACCACTACCAGATTAGAGCCATATGGAGACTAGGTATCTACCACCCCACTACCACTATCAGATTAGAGCCATAATGGAGACTAGGTATCTACCACCCCACTACCACTATCAGATTAGAGACATAATGGAGACTAGACATATACCACTATCAGATTAGAGCCATAAGGGCACTAGGCATCTACCACCCCACTACCACTATCAGATTAGAGCCATAATGGAGACTGGGTATCTACCACCCCACTACATCTATCAGATTAGATCCATAATGGAGACTAGGTATCTCCCACTCCACTACCACTATCAGATTAGAGCCATAATGGAGACTAGGTATCTACCACCCCACTACCACTATCAGATTAGAGCCATAAGGGCACTAGGCATCTATCACCACACTACCACTATCAGATTAGAGCCATAAAGGCACTAGGCATCTACCACCCCACTACCACTATCAGATTAGAGCCATAATGGAGACTAGGTATCTACCACCCACTACCACTATCAGATTAGAGCCATAATGGAGACTAGGTATCTACCACCCCACTACCACTATCAGATTAGAGCCATAAGGGCACTAGGCATCTATCACCCCACTACCACTATCAGATTAGAGCCATAAAGGCACTAGGCATCTACCACCCCACTACCACTATCAGATTAGAGCAATAATCGAGACTAGGTATCTACCACCCCACTACCACTATCAGATTAGAGCCATAAGGGCACTAGGCATCTACCACCCCACTATCACTATCAGATTAGAGCCATAATGGAGACTAGGTATCTACCACCCCACTACCACTATCAGATTAGAGCCATAAGGGCACTAGGCATCTATCACCCCACTACCACTATCAGATTAGAGCCATAAAGGCACTAGGCATCTACCACCCCACTACCACTATCAGATTAGAGCCATAATGGAGACTGGGTATCTACCACCCCACTACATCTATCAGATTAGAGCCATAATGGAGACTAGGTATCTCCCACTCCACTACCACTATCAGATTAGAGCCATAATGGATACTAGGTATCTACCACCCCACTACCACTATCAGATTAGAGCCATAAGGGCACTAGGCATCTATCACCACACTACCACTATCAGATTAGAGCCATAAAGGCACATGGCATCTACCACCCCACTACCACTATCAGATTAGAGCCATAATGGAGACTAGGCATCTACCACCCCACTACCACTATCAGATTAGAGCCATAAGTGCACTAGGCATCTACCACCCCACTACTACTATCAGATTAGAGCCATAAAGGCACTAGGCATCTACCACCCCACTACCACTATCAGATTAGAGCCATAATGGAGACTAGGTATCTACCACCCCACTACCACTATCAGATTAGAGCCATAATGGAGACTAGGTATCTACCACCCCACTACCACTACCAGATTAGAGCCATAATGGAGACTAGGTATCTACCACACCACTACCACTACCAGATTAGAGCCATAATGGAGACTAGGTATCTACCACCCCACTACCACTATCAGATTAGAGCCATAATGGAGAGTAGGTATCTACCACCCCACTACCACTACCAAATTAGAGCCATAATGGAGACTAGGTATCTACCACCCCACTACCACTATCAGATTAGAGCCATAATGGAGACTAGGTATCTACCACCCCACTACCACTATCAGATTAGAGCCATAAGGGCACTAGGCATCTATCACCCCACTACCACTATCAAATTAGAGCCATAAAGGCACTAGGCATCTACCACCCCACTACCACTATCAGATTAGAGCCATAATGGAGACTAGGTATCTACCACCCCACTACCACTATCAGATTAGAGCCATAAGGGCACTAGGCATCTACCACCCCACTACCACTATCAGATTAGAGCCATAATGGAGACTAGGTATCTACCACCCCACTACCCCTATCAGATTAGAGCCATAAGGGCACTAGGCATCTATCACCCCACTACCACTATCAGATTAGAGCCATAAAGGCACTAGGCATCTACCACCCCACTACCACTATCAGATTAGAGCCATAATGGAGACTAGGTATCTACCACCCCACTACCAATATCAGATTAGAGCCATAATGGAGACTAGGTATCTACCACCCCACTACCACTATCAGATTAGAGCCATAAGGGCACTAGGCATCTATCACCCCACTACCACTATCAGATTAGAGCCATAAAGGCACTAGGCATCTACCACCCCGCTACCACTATCAGATTAGAGCAATAATCGAGACTAGGTATCTACCACCCCACTACCACTTTCAGATTAGAGCCATAAGGGCACTAGGCATCTACCACCCCACTACCACTATCAGATTAGAGCCATAATGGAGACTAGGTATCTACCACCCCACTACCACTATCAGATTAGAGCCATAAGGGCACTAGGCATCTATCACCCCACTACCACTATCAGATTAGAGCCATAAAGGCACTAGGCATCTACCACCCCACTACCACTATCAGATTAGAGCCATAATGGAGACTAGGTATCTACCACCCCACTACCACTACCAGATTAGAGCCATAATGGAGACTAGGTATCTACCACCCCACTACCACTACCAGATTAGAGCCATAATGGAGACTAGGTATCTACCACCCCACTACCACTACCAGATTAGAGCCATAATGGAGACTAGGTATCTACCAACCCCACTACCACTATCAGATTAGAGCCATACGGGCACTAGGCATCTACCACCCAACTACCACTGTCAGATTAGAGCCATTTGGAGACTAGGTATCTACCACCCTACTACCACTATCAGATTAGAGTCATAAGGGCACTAGGCATCTACCACCCCACTACCACTATCAGATTAGAGCCATAAATGCACTAGGCATCTACCACCCCACTACCACTATCAGATTAGAGCCATAATGGAGACTAGGTATCTACCACCCCACTACCACTATCAGATTAGAGCCATAATGGAGACTAGGTATCTACCACCCCACTACCACTACCAGATTAGAGCCATAATGGAGACTAGGTATCTACCACACCACTACCACTACCAGATTAGAGCCATAATGGAGACTAGGTATCTACCACCCCACTACCACTACCAGATTAGAGCCATAATGGAGACTAGGTATCTACCACCCCACTACCACTACCAGATTAGAGCCATAATGGAGACTAGGTATCTACCAACCCCACTACCACTATCAGATTAGAGCCATACGGGCACTAGGCATCTACCACCCAACTACCACTGTCAGATTAGAGCCATTTGGAGACAAGGTATCTACCACCCTACTACCACTATCAGATTAGAGTCATAAGGGCACTAGGCATCTACCACCCCACTACCACTATCAGATTAGAGCCATAAATGCACTAGGCATCTACCACCCCACTACCACTATCAGATTAGAGCCATAATGGAGACTAGGTATCTACCACCCCACTACCACTATCAGATTAGAGCCATAATGGAGACTAGGTATCTACCACCCCACTACCACTACCAAATTAGAGCCATAATGGAAACTAGGTATCTACCACCCCACTACCACTATCAGATTAGAGCCATAATGGAGACTAGGTATCTACCACCCCACTACCACTATCAGATTAGAGCCATAATGGAGACTAGGTATCTACCACCCCACTACCACTATCAGATTAGAGCCATAATGGAGACTAGGTATCTACCACACCACTACCTCTATCAGATTAGAGCCATAATGGAGAGTAGGTATCTTCCACCCCACTACCACTATCAGATTAGAGCCATAATGGAGACTAGGTATCTACCACCCCACTACCACTATCAGATTAGAGCCATAATGGAGACTTGGTATCTACCACCCCACTACCACTATCAGATTAGAGCCATAAGGGCACTAGGCATCTACCACCCCACTACCACTATCAGATTAGAGCCATAAAGGCACTAGGCATCTACCACCCAACTACCACTGTCAGATTAGAGCCATTTGGAGACTAGGTATCTACCACCCTACTACCACTATCAGATTAGAGCCATAAGGGCACTAGGCATCTACCACCCCACTACCACTATCAGATTAGAGCCATAAAGGCACTAGGCATCTACCACCCCACTACCACTATCAGATTAGAGCCATAATGGAGACTAGGTATCTACCACCCCACTACCACTATCAAATTAGAGCCATAATGGAGACTAGGTATCTACCACCCCACTACCACTACCAAATTAGAGCCATAATGGAAACTAGGTATCTACCACCCCACTACCACTATAGGATTAGAGCCATAATGGAGACTAGGTATCTACCACCCCACTACCACTATCAGATTAGAGCCATAATGGAGACTAGGTATCTACCACCCCACTACCACTATCAGATTAGAGCCATAAGGGCACTAGGCATCTACCACCCCACTACCACTATCAGATTAGAGCCATAAAGGCACTAGGCATCTAGCACCCCACTACCACTATCAGATTAGAGCCATAATGGAGACTAGGTATCTACCACCCCACTACCACTATCAGATTAGAGCCATAATGGAGACTAGACGTCTACCACTAACAGATTAAAGCCATAAGGGCACTAGACATCTACCACCCCACTACCACTATCAGATTAGAGCCATAATGGAGACTAGGTATCTACCACCCCACTACCTCTATCAGATTAGAGCCATAATGGAGACTAGGTATCTACCACCCCACTACCACTATCAGATTAGAGCCATAATGGAGAGTAGGTATCTACCACCCCACTACCACTACCAAATTAGAGCCATAATGGAGACTAGGTATATACCACCCCACTATCACTATCAGATTAGAGCCATAATGGAGACTAGGTATCTACCACCCCACTACCACTATCAGATTAGAGCCATAAGGGCACTAGGCATCTATCACCCCACTACCACTATCAGATTAGAGCCATAAAGGCACTAGGCATCTACCACCCCACTACCACTATCAGATTAGAGCCATAATGGAGACTAGGTATCTACCACCCCACTACCACTATCAGATTAGAGCCATAAGGGCACTAGGCATCTACCACCCCACTATCACTATCAGATTAGAGCCATAATGGAGACTAGGTATCTACCACCCCACTACCACTATCAGATTAGAGCCATAAGGGCACTAGGCATCTATCACCCCACTACCACTATCAGATTAGAGCCATAAAGGCACTAGGCATCTACCACCCCACTACCACTATCAGATTAGAGCCATAATGGAGACTAGGTATCTACCACCCCACTACCACTATCAGATTAGAGCCATAATGGAGACTAGGTATCTACCACCCCACTACCACTATCAGATTAGAGCCATAAGGGCACTAGGCATCTATCACCCCACTACCACAATCAGATTAGAGCCATAAAGGCACTAGGCATCTACCACCCCACTACCACTATCAGATTAGAGCCATAATGGAGACTAGGTATCTACCACCCCACTACCACTATCAGATTAGAGCCATAAGGGCACTAGGCATCTACCACCCCACTATCACTATCAGATTAGAGCCATAATGGAGACTAGGTATCTACCACCCCACTACCACTATCAGATTAGAGCCATAAGGGCACTAGGCATCTATCACCCCACTACCACTATCAGATTAGAGCCATAAAGGCACTAGGCATCTACCACCCCACTACCACTATCAGATTAGAGCCATAATGGAGACTAGGTATCTACCACCCCACTACCACTATCAGATTAGAGCCATAATGGAGACTAGGTATCTACCACCCCACTACCACTACCAAATTAGAGCCATAATGGAAACTAGGTATCTACCACCCCACTACCACTATCAGATTAGAGCCATAATGGAGACTAGGTATCTACCACCCCACTACCACTATCAGATTAGAGCCATAATGGAGACTAGGTATCTACCACCCCACTACCACTATCAGATTAGAGCCATAATGGAGACTAGGTATCTACCACACCACTACCTCTATCAGATTAGAGCCATAATGGAGAGTAGGTATCTTCCACCCCACTACCACTATCAGATTAGAGCCATAATGGAGACTAGGTATCTACCACCCCACTACCACTATCAGATTAGAGCCATAATGGAGACTTGGTATCTACCACCCCACTACCACTATCAGATTAGAGCCATAAGGGCACTAGGCATCTACCACCCCACTACCACTATCAGATTAGAGCCATAAAGGCACTAGGCATCTACCACCCAACTACCACTGTCAGATTAGAGCCATTTGGAGACTAGGTATCTACCACCCTACTACCACTATCAGATTAGAGCCATAAGGGCACTAGGCATCTACCACCCCACTACCACTATCAGATTAGAGCCATAAAGGCACTAGGCATCTACCACCCCACTACCACTATCAGATTAGAGCCATAATGGAGACTAGGTATCTACCACCCCACTACCACTATCAAATTAGAGCCATAATGGAGACTAGGTATCTACCACCCCACTACCACTACCAAATTAGAGCCATAATGGAAACTAGGTATCTACCACCCCACTACCACTATAGGATTAGAGCCATAATGGAGACTAGGTATCTACCACCCCACCACCACTATCAGATTAGAGCCATAATGGAGACTAGGTATCTACCACCCCACTACCACTATCAGATTAGAGCCATAAGGGCACTAGGCATCTACCACCCCACTACCACTATCAGATTAGAGCCATAAAGGCACTAGGCATCTAGCACCCCACTACCACTATCAGATTAGAGCCATAATGGAGACTAGGTATCTACCACCCCACTACCACTATCAGATTAGAGCCATAATGGAGACTAGACGTCTACCACTAACAGATTAAAGCCATAAGGGCACTAGACATCTACCACCCCACTACCACTATCAGATTAGAGCCATAATGGAGACTAGGTATCTACCACCCCACTACCACTATCAGATTAGAGCCATAATGGAGACTAGGTATCTACCACCCCACTACCACTATCAGATTAGAGCCATAATGGAGAGTAGGTATCTACCACCCCACTACCACTATCAGATTAGAGCCATAATGGAGACTAGGTATATACCACCCCACTACCACTATCAGATTAGAGCCATAATGGAGACTAGGTATCTACCACCCCACTACCACTATCAGATTAGAGCCATAAGGGCACTAGGCATCTATCACCCCACTACCACAATCAGATTAGAGCCATAAAGGCACTAGGCATCTACCACCCCACTACCACTATCAGATTAGAGCCATAATGGAGACTAGGTATCTACCACCCCACTACCACTATCAGATTAGAGCCATAAGGGCACTAGGCATCTACCACCCCACTATCACTATCAGATTAGAGCCATAATGGAGACTAGGTATCTACCACCCCACTACCACTATCAGATTAGAGCCATAAGGGCACTAGGCATCTATCACCCCACTACCACTATCAGATTAGAGCCATAAGGGCACTAGGCATCTATCACCCCACTACCACAATCAGATTAGAGCCATAAAGGCACTAGGCATCTACCACCCCACTACCACTATCAGATTAGAGCCATAATGGAGACTAGGTATCTACCACCCCACTACCACTATCAGATTAGAGCCATAAGGGCACTAGGCATCTACCACCCCACTATCACTATCAGATTAGAGCCATAATGGAGACTAGGTATCTACCACCCCACTACCACTATCAGATTAGAGCCATAAGGGCACTAGGCATCTATCACCCCACTACCACTATCAGATTAGAGCCATAAAGGCACTAGGCATCTACCACCCCACTACCACTATCAGATTAGAGCCATAATGGAGACTAGGTATCTACCACCCCACTACCACTATCAGATTAGAGCCATAATGGAGACTAGGTATCTACCACCCCACTACCACTACCAAATTAGAGCCATAATGGAAACTAGGTATCTACCACCCCACTACCACTATCAGATTAGAGCCATAATGGAGACTAGGTATCTACCACCCCACTACCACTATCAGATTAGAGCCATAATGGAGACTAGGTATCTACCACCCCACTACCACTATCAGATTAGAGCCATAATGGAGACTAGGTATCTACCACACCACTACCTCTATCAGATTAGAGCCATAATGGAGAGTAGGTATCTTCCACCCCACTACCACTATCAGATTAGAGCCATAATGGAGACTAGGTATCTACCACCCCACTACCACTATCAGATTAGAGCCATAATGGAGACTTGGTATCTACCACCCCACTACCACTATCAGATTAGAGCCATAAGGGCACTAGGCATCTACCACCCCACTACCACTATCAGATTAGAGCCATAAAGGCACTAGGCATCTACCACCCAACTACCACTGTCAGATTAGAGCCATTTGGAGACTAGGTATCTACCACCCTACTACCACTATCAGATTAGAGCCATAAGGGCACTAGGCATCTACCACCCCACTACCACTATCAGATTAGAGCCATAAAGGCACTAGGCATCTACCACCCCACTACCACTATCAGATTAGAGCCATAATGGAGACTAGGTATCTACCACCCCACTACCACTATCAAATTAGAGCCATAATGGAGACTAGGTATCTACCACCCCACTACCACTACCAAATTAGAGCCATAATGGAAACTAGGTATCTACCACCCCACTACCACTATAGGATTAGAGCCATAATGGAGACTAGGTATCTACCACCCCACTACCACTATCAGATTAGAGCCATAATGGAGACTAGGTATCTACCACCCCACTACCACTATCAGATTAGAGCCATAAGGGCACTAGGCATCTACCACCCCACTACCACTATCAGATTAGAGCCATAAAGGCACTAGGCATCTAGCACCCCACTACCACTATCAGATTAGAGCCATAATGGAGACTAGGTATCTACCACCCCACTACCACTATCAGATTAGAGCCATAATGGAGACTAGACGTCTACCACTAACAGATTAAAGCCATAAGGGCACTAGACATCTACCACCCCACTACCACTATCAGATTAGAGCCATAATGGAGACTAGGTATCTACCACCCCACTACCTCTATCAGATTAGAGCCATAATGGAGACTAGGTATCTACCACCCCACTACCACTATCAGATTAGAGCCATAATGGAGAGTAGGTATCTACCACCCCACTACCACTACCAAATTAGAGCCATAATGGAGACTAGGTATATACCACCCCACTATCACTATCAGATTAGAGCCATAATGGAGACTAGGTATCTACCACCCCACTACCACTATCAGATTAGAGCCATAAGGGCACTAGGCATCTATCACCCCACTACCACAATCAGATTAGAGCCATAAAGGCACTAGGCATCTACCACCCCACTACCACTATCAGATTAGAGCCATAATGGAGACTAGGTATCTACCACCCCACTACCACTATCAGATTAGAGCCATAAGGGCACTAGGCATCTACCACCCCACTATCACTATCAGATTAGAGCCATAATGGAGACTAGGTATCTACCACCCCACTACCACTATCAGATTAGAGCCATAAGGGCACTAGGCATCTATCACCCCACTACCACTATCAGATTAGAGCCATAAAGGCACTAGGCATCTACCACCCCACTACCACTATCAGATTAGAGCCATAATGGAGACTAGGTATCTACCACCCCACTACCACTATCAGATTAGAGCCATAATGGAGACTAGGTATCTACCACCCCACTACCACTATCAGATTAGAGCCATAAGGGCACTAGGCATCTATCACCCCACTACCACAATCAGATTAGAGCCATAAAGGCACTAGGCATCTACCACCCCACTACCACTATCAGATTAGAGCCATAATGGAGACTAGGTATCTACCACCCCACTACCACTATCAGATTAGAGCCATACGGGCACTAGGCATCTACCACCCCACTATCACTATCAGATTAGAGCCATAATGGAGACTAGGTATCTACCACCCCACTACCACTATCAGATTAGAGCCATAAGGGCACTAGGCATCTATCACCCCACTACCACTATCAGATTAGAGCCATAAAGGCACTAGGCATCTACCACCCCACTACCACTATCAGATTAGAGCCATAATGGAGACTAGGTATCTACCACCCCACTACCACTATCAGATTAGAGCCATAATGGAGACTAGGTATCTACCACCCCACTACCACTATCAGATTAGAGCCATAAGGGCACTAGGCATCTATCACCCCACTACCACAATCAGATTAGAGCCATAAAGGCACTAGGCATCTACCACCCCACTACCACTATCAGATTAGAGCCATAATGGAGACTAGGTATCTACCACCCCACTACCACTATCAGATTAGAGCCATACGGGCACTAGGCATCTACCACCCCACTATCACTATCAGATTAGAGCCATAATGGAGATTAGGTATCTACCACCCTACTACCACTATCAGATTAGAGTCATAAGGGCACTAGGCATCTACCACCCCACTACCACTATCAGATTAGAGCCATAAAGGCACTAGGCATCTACCACCCCACTACCACTACCAGATTAGAGCCATAATGGAGACTAGGTATCTACCACCCCACTACCACTATCAGATTAGAGCCATAATGGAGACTAGGTATCTACCACCCCACTACCACTACCAAATTAGAGCCATAATGGAAACTAGGTATCTACCACCCCACTACCACTATCAGATTAGAGCCATAATGGAGACTAGGTATCTACCACCCCACTACCACTATCAGATTAGAGCCATAATGGAGACTAGGTATCTACCACCCCACTACCACTATCAGATTAGAGCCATAATGGAGACTAGGTATCTACCACACCACTACCTCTATCAAATTAGAGCCATAATGGAGAGTAGGTATCTTCCACCCCACTACCACTATCAGATTAGAGCCATAATGGAGACTAGGTATCTACCACCCCACTACCACTATCAGATTAGAGCCATAATGGAGACTTGGTATCTACCACCCCACTACCACTATCAGATTAGAGCCATAAAGGCACTAGGCATCTACCACCCAACTACCACTGTCAGATTAGAGCCATTTGGAGACTAGGTATCTACCACCCTACTACCACTATCAGATTAGAGCCATAATGGAGACTAGGTATCTACCACCCCACTACCACTATCAAATTAGAGCCATAATGGAGACTAGGTATCTACCACCCCACTACCACTACCAAATTAGAGCCATAATGGAAACTAGGTATCTACCACCCCACTACCACTATAGGATTAGAGCCATAATGGAGACTAGGTATCTACCACCCCACTACCACTATCAGATTAGAGCCATAATGGAGACTAGGTATCTACCACCCCACTACCACTATCAGATTAGAGCCATAAGGGCACTAGGCATCTACCACCCCACTACCACTATCAGATTAGAGCCATAAAGGCACTAGGCATCTAGCACCCCACTACCACTATCAGATTAGAGCCATAATGGAGACTAGGTATCTACCACCCCACTACCACTATCAGATTAGAGCCATAATGGAGACTAGACGTCTACCACTAACAGATTAAAGCCATAAGGGCACTAGACATCTACCACCCCACTACCACTATCAGATTAGAGCCATAATGGAGACTAGGTATCTACCACACCACTACCACTATCAGATTAGAGCCATAATGGAGACTAGGTATCTACCACCCCACTACCACTATCAGATTAGAGCCATAATGGAGAGTAGGTATCTACCACCCCACTACCACTACCAAATTAGAGCCATAATGGAGACTAGGTATATACCACCCCACTATCACTATCAGATTAGAGCCATAATGGAGACTAGGTATCTACCACCCCACTACCACTATCAGATTAGAGCCATAAGGGCACTAGGCATCTATCACCCCACTACCACTATCAGATTAGAGCCATAAAGGCACTAGGCATCTACCACCCCACTACCACTATCAGATTAGAGCCATAATGGAGACTAGGTATCTACCACCCCACTACCACTATCAGATTAGAGCCACAAGGGCACTAGGCATCTACCACCCCACTATCACTATCAGATTAGAGCCATAATGGAGACTAGGTATCTACCAACCCACTACCACTATCAGATTAGAGCCATAATGGAGACTAGGTATCTACCACCCCACTACCACTATCATATTAGAGCCATAATGGAGACTAGGTATCTACCACCCCACTACCACTATCAGATTAGAGCCATAAGGGCACTAGGCATCTATCACCCCACTACCACTATCAGATTAGAGCCATAAAGGCACTAGGCATCTACCACCCCACTACCACTATCAGATTAGAGCCATAATGGAGACTAGGTATCTACCACCTCACTACCACTATCAGATTAGACCCATAAGGGCACTAGGCATCTACCACCCCACTATCACTATCAGATTAGAGCCAAAATGGAGACTAGGTATCTACCACCCCACTACCACTATCAGATTAGAGCCATAAGGGCACTAGGCATCTATCACCCCACTACCACTATCAGATTAGAGCCATAAAGGCACTAGGCATCTACCACCCCACTACCACTATC
The DNA here is from genome assembly GCF_045679555.1 of Salvelinus alpinus. Taxonomy (NCBI): domain Eukaryota; kingdom Metazoa; phylum Chordata; class Actinopteri; order Salmoniformes; family Salmonidae; genus Salvelinus; species Salvelinus alpinus. The sequence goes on from NC_092091.1 coordinate 100,313,928, forward strand.
AGATTAGAGCCATAATGGAGACTAGGTATCTACCACCCCACTACCACTATCAGATTAGAGCCATAATGGAGACTAGGTATCTACCACCCCACTACCACTATCAGATTAGAGCCATAATGGAGACTAGGTATCTACCACCCCACTACCACTATCAGATTAGAGCCATACGGGCACTAGGCATCTACCACCCCACTACCACTATCAGATTAGAGCCATAATGGAGACTAGGTATCTACCACCCCACTACCACTATCAGATTAGAGCCATAAGGGCACTAGGCATCTATCACCCCACTACCACTATCAGATTAGAGCCATAAAGGCACTAGGCATCTACCACCCCACTACCACTATCAGATTAGAGCCATAATGGAGACTAGGTATCTACCACCCCACTACCACTATCAAATTAGAGCCATAATGGAGACTAGGTATCTACCACCCCACTACCACTACCAAATTAGAGCCATAATGGAAACTAGGTATCTACCACCCCACTACCACTATAGGATTAGAGCCATAATGGAGACTAGGTATCTACCACCCCACTACCACTATCAGATTAGAGCCATAATGGAGACTAGGTATCTACCACCCCACTACCACTATCAGATTAGAGCCATAAGGGCACTAGGCATCTACCACCCCACTACCACTATCAGATTAGAGCCATAATGGAGAGTAGGTATCTACCACCCCACTACCACTACCAAATTTGAGCCATAATGGAGACTAGGTATATACCACCCCACTATCACTATCAGATTAGAGCCATAATGGAGACTAGGTATCTACCACCCCACTACCACTATCAGATTAGAGCCATAAGGGCACTAGGCATCTATCACCCCACTACCACTATCAGATTAGAGCCATAAAGGCACTAGGCATCTACCACCCCACTACCACTATCAGATTAGAGCCATAATGGAGACTAGGTATCTACCACCCCACTACCACTATCAGATTAGAGCCACAAGGGCACTAGGCATCTACCACCCCACTATCACTATCAGATTAGAGCCATAATGGAGACTAGGTATCTACCAACCCACTACCACTATCAGATTAGAGCCATAAGGGCACTAGGCATCTATCACCCCACTACCACTATCAGATTAGAGCCATAAAGGCACTAGGCATCTACCACCCCACTACCACTATCAGATTAGAGCCATAATGGAGACTAGGTATCTACCACCCCACTACCACTATCATATTAGAGCCATAATGGAGACTAGGTATCTACCACCCCACTACCACTATCAGATTAGAGCCATAAGGGCACTAGGCATCTATCACCCCACTACCACAATCAGATTAGAGCCATAAAGGCAGTAGGCATCTACCACCCCACTACCACTATCAGATTAGAGCCATAATGGAGACTAGGTATCTACCACCTCACTACCACTATCAGATTAGACCCATAAGGGCACTAGGCATCTACCACCCCACTATCACTATCAGATTAGAGCCAAAATGGAGACTAGGTATCTACCACCCCACTACCACTATCAGATTAGAGCCATAAGGGCACTAGGCATCTATCACCCCACTACCACTATCAGATTAGAGCCATAAAGGCACTAGGCATCTACCACCCCACTACCACTATCAGATTAGAGCCATAATGGAGACTAGGTATCTACCACCCCACTACCACTATCAGATTAGAGCCATAATGGAGACTAGGTATCTACCACCCCACTACCACTATCAGATTAGAGCCATAATGGAGACTAGGTATCTACCACCCCACTACCACTATCAGATTAGAGCCATACGGGCACTAGGCATCTACCACCCCACTACCACTATCAGATTAGAGCCATAATGGAGACTAGGTATCTACCACCCCACTACCACTATCAGATTAGAGCCATAAGGGCACTAGGCATCTATCACCCCACTACCACTATCAGATTAGAGCCATAAAGGCACTAGGCATCTACCACCCCACTACCACTATCAGATTAGAGCCATAATGGAGACTAGGTATCTACCACCCCACTACCACTATCAAATTAGAGCCATAATGGAGACTAGGTATCTACCACCCCACTACCACTACCAAATTAGAGCCATAATGGAAACTAGGTATCTACCACCCCACTACCACTATAGGATTAGAGCCATAATGGAGACTAGGTATCTACCACCCCACTACCACTATCAGATTAGAGCCATAATGGAGACTAGGTATCTACCACCCCACTACCACTATCAGATTAGAGCCATAAGGGCACTAGGCATCTACCACCCCACTACCACTATCAGATTAGAGCCATAATGGAGACTAGGTATCTACCACCCCACTACCACTATCAGATTAGAGCCATAATGGAGACTAGACGTCTACCACTAACAGATTAAAGCCATAAGGGCACTAGACATCTACCACCCCACTACCACTATCAGATTAGAGCCATAATGGAGACTAGGTATCTACCACCCCACTACCTCTATCAGATTAGAGCCATAATGGAGACTAGGTATCTACCACCCCACTACCACTATCAGATTAGAGCCATAATGGAGAGTAGGTATCTACCACCCCACTACCACTACCAAATTAGAGCCATAATGGAGACTAGGTATATACCACCCCACTATCACTATCAGATTAGAGCCATAATGGAGACTAGGTATCTACCACCCCACTACCACTATCAGATTAGAGCCATAAGGGCACTAGGCATCTATCACCCCACTACCACTATCAGATTAGAGCCATAAAGGCACTAGGCATCTACCACCCCACTACCACTATCAGATTAGAGCCATAATGGAGACTAGGTATCTACCACCCCACTACCACTATCAGATTAGAGCCATAAGGGCTCTAGGCATCTACCACCCCACTATCACTATCAGATTAGAGCCATAATGGAGACTAGGTATCTACCACCCCACTACCACTATCAGATTAGAGCCATAAGGGCACTAGGCATCTATCACCCCACTACCACTATCAGATTAGAGCCATAAAGGCACTAGGCATCTACCACCCCACTACCACTATCAGATTAGAGCCATAATGGAGACTAGGTATCTACCACCCCACTACCACTATCAGATTAGAGCCATAATGGAGACTAGGTATCTACCACCCCACTACCACTATCAGATTAGAGCCATAAGGGCACTAGGCATCTATCACCCCACTACCACAATCAGATTAGAGCCATAAAGGCACTAGGCATCTACCACCCCACTACCACTATCAGATTAGAGCCATAATGGAGACTAGGTCTCTACCACCCCACTACCACTATCAGATTAGAGCCATAAGGGGACTAGGCATCTACCACCCCACTACCACTATCAGATTAGAGCCATAATGGAGACTAGGTATCTACCACCCCACTACCTCTATCAGATTAGAGCCATAATGGAGACTAGACGTCTACCACTAACA